>NW_027282861.1:0-55964 GCF_046629955.1 Centroberyx affinis
ATCTTCAAAGCAAGTATCAGTAGTTGGTTTAAGCATACCACACACACACACACACACACACACACACACACACACACACACACACACACACACACACACACAAACAAACATACAGGCGCACACACACACACACACAAACATACAGAGAGGCCTGTCATGACTGTGCCAATTAGGTGTGCTGTGGTGTGCTGGTGTTTCAGAGAATGACACTGGTTCAGTGAGCAGTAGGCTAACAGTCTGCCACTTGCAGCAGACAGCAAAGTCGCAGCAAACTCCTAAAGATCTGAAAGCCAGGCAGATAGCTAGGCCGACCACAGCTCTAAAGCCAGGCAAACAGGGAGAGCTATTCCAAACACAAAGACCGACGGGAACAAACAGAGAGATATGTTCCTTCAACACTATGGTAAAGCCTAACAGGCAGACACAAATACAGGTATTGGCCAACAGGTCACAAACTAACTGCTTAGCTATGAAGAGAAAGAGCATCTACAAGAGAAAGGTGTTGAGGTGGCAGAGCAATGCTGATACATACCGTAGCATACACACACACACACACACACCATCTCTCAAATACACACTGGTGCACACACAAAGATAAAAAAGACATGCTGTGTGTTTTGCTTTGAGTCAGCAAAGCTTCTGCATTAAGAGCTTTCCCGTGGCCTTTCTAAAACTCAGACTTTTGTTCGACTTTGATGTTGAGTATTGTATCTCTTCAAAAGGTAGAACGGGATTGATGTTGAGTATTTTAGTTTGAAGTTGGGATTTTCAAAAATGCAGCTATCACCTTAAACATAAAACACAAACTGCAAAACATCTTGTACTCATTAGCTGATGAGGATGCATCTGAGTGCACAAATGTACCTGTGGCTGTTCGAGAATGAGAGAGCATGTGTGTATGTGTGTGTGAGTGAGATAGAGAGAAAGAGAGTGAAAGAGAGAGGGAGAGAGGGAAAGACAGTGACAGCTTGCCGTATGTGTGCTTTTGTGTATTTTGACTGATGGCTCGAAGTGACGCAGGTGAGACTATTAAAAGACCTTACTCCACATTAATGAAAAGAACATGGAGTAATGGAAGTTAAGCAGTGAATGACTTTTCCAATTATTGCTGTGTGAAAGGAGTCTGGTCCTTAATAGTGCAGGCTTATGGCAAATTAGGGATGCTATTCTCCCTGGAGGTAACAATGGAACGACTCGCCCTCCTACCTCTCCTTTGCCATGCAGGGAGAATGAAAAGAAGGCAGCCATTATAGTGGCAGACAAAGAGCAGCCGCGCCCCTTAGCTTTCGCCTCGCAGGGTTAGGGTGTGAGGGCTACTATCTCACTCTCTTTCACTTCGCTCTCTCTCTCTCTCTCTCTCTCTCGCTCCCTGTCTCACTCTCTTTCATTAGGGGATTGATTGAATCATGAACTCAGGACTGTGATGGATGCATGAATGACTTCTCCAGCCGCTCCCAGAGGCTTTGACAAGGACAATATCAAGGAGCCGCTGTTACTCCCTTTTCTCCCCACCCCTCGCCCCCCTCATCACCAGGAAACACAATCTGGATAATTAGAGTAAAGACTGTGGGAGACTTTTAGGGGAAGAGAGAGAGAGAGAGAGAGAGAGAGAGAGAGAGAGAGAGAGAGAGAGAGAGAGAGAGAGAGAAGGAGAGAGAGAGAGAGAGAGAGCGAGAGAGAGAGAGGAGAGACAGTGGCGTAAAATGTGCTGCTATTGCACTTTTCCCAGCCATTTACCCCCACCTCACAAACACACACACACACGCACACACACACACACACACACACACAATCACACACATTTACACTGTCCACCTTTCATCCCCCGTTCTTTCCCTCTCCCCTCCCTCCTTCCTCTCACTTTCTAAATCCATCAGGCAGCAGTGAAGAGGAGAAATGCAGACTAGAGGGAAAATGGAGGGAAGAAAGAGTGAGAAGGAGGGTGAAAAAAAGAAAAGAAAGTGGATGTGAATTGACTGCATCAGCAGAACTCTGTAATGGGGTGCGAGCCCTGTTGGCTGGAAACCTGGAAACAGGAAGCGCCGTGACCAATAGGGAAGCGGCCAGTACTTGTCGAGGACTCTGATTGGACATTGACCTGGCAGGAGAAATCTTTATTGCGAGGCAGTGTGTAGAAACAGGATAGAGCTGTCTCCCCTGACCAGGCATGTGGCCTTGGCTTGATCCAACACTGCTGGACTACATTTGTCTCGCATTGTCTTCCTCAGTCCAGTCTGAGAAACATCCAGTTACATCATTCCACGGTTTCCAGGGGACACAGTTGGAACGCCGTTTGGAAGGCGTAGCGCATGCATGGCTTCCCTCCAGCCTATGGGGAGAAACACCTCGGAGGTCTCATCAGGTAAACAGATGCTGAAGGACCCAGATGTCTGATGGGAAAGGGGAAGGAGGAAAGGTGGAGAGGGAGAGGCGGGAGCAGTTTGCACGTCTGATGTTGACTGGAAGCCCGACAAAATGGGCTTCTCTCCCTGCCAAGTCTGTCCATGCCAAGCACAGGCAAGCTGAAGAGGGGCTGGACCTTGCCATGCTGCTGCTGGGTGTTGGGAAAAGTTGCACATTCACACATGTACATGAACACAAAGACACACTCACACACACAAACACACACACAGACACACACAGTCTGACCACAGCCTCTGAGTGTATGTCAGAATGTTTCCCAGGATGTTCTGGCTCCCACTAACCCAGCGAGGGATTCTGCTTGGCAAACTCCACCTCAGCCAGAGTCCAGCTGTCATCTTGACAAATGAACCTTGGAAGAGTGAGGAGGTATGCGTGCGTGTGTGTGTGTGCGTGTGTGTGTGTGTGTGTGTGTGTGTGTGTGTGTGTGTGTGCGTGCATGCGTGTGTCTCTGGATGCACGCCTGTGTGCTTGCAAGAGCGTAAGAACGTGTAGCTGAAGAATGACGTACAGATGGCTTGTGTTGTTTTTTGCTTTTTCAAAAGCAGCTGGGCCTGTCTTTTCTTGATTGATACAAATCAGAAGTTGGATCAGAGCGAGTCGGGGTCAGTTTCTGTAAATCTCTCTCTAGTCTCGGCAGCGTCATCAGGAAATGGTTGCTGAAAACCTGGACACGCACCAGCAGCCACAGCGGCTTGACGCTTGAGTACGCTCTGCAGTGACACTGAATACACAGCCAACCCACAGGAATCGGCTTATAAAAAGTAGTATTTTGCATGGCCTCAGATGAACCATAACACCGCCCCCTGTATGCCACGATGCCAGGCGCTGCGGAAAGAGCGATGCATCACCTCTCCTTTTATGAACAATGTGGGATGTTAAAGCTTTTATAGGATGTTAGGAGGAAATGTTCTTTTCTCCCGAAAATGAAGAGCAAATAAAAACGTGTAAAGCAGCATCAGGGAGTATTGGCCAGAAATGCTCATAAGCGAGAGGCAATGAGAAGCCTACAAAGTTAAGGACGAGTTATAAAATACCGGCAACTTTTTATCTGGTGCTAAACTGTTTATCTTAGGAGCTGTTTCATCTCAAGATGCAGTAAAGCATTTCATTGCTCGATGAGGAATTTTATTACACACATACACAGTGATGATGTATGCTTGCTTGTACCACATCTTCTTAGATCTGTGCCGCTCCCTCTCTCTCTTTATGTGTATGTTATGTGTGTCTGTCTGTCTGTCTGTGCGTCTGTGTGTGCGTGGGGGGGTTTAGCAGCATACAAAAACACTATCACCCCATGACAGTATCCATTATACTTGCATGAAAAGATTCTGACAGAGGCCTTTCATTGTAAATGACAAAGTAAATAGGATCAGATTATTCTGGTACAGGCCTCAATTTCGATTTGCCTCACATTTTACCTCCAGGAAAGAAAGAGCCAAAGAGGGGAAAATGGAAAAATACAAGCACATTAAGTGAGATTAGAATTTTACATCACATGACTTGCATCCAAAAGCGCTCCAATTCAATTCAATCTCATGCCCAAGGACTTTTTCCCTTGCAATTACTCTTTTCTTCCATTTCCTCTAAATGCTGTTGCTTTGTGTTGAATCAGATTTTCTTTTGTTAGGTCCTTCCCTCTGGCACACATGCAAACATTACTGAGCAGAGGTGGATTTAAAGTATTACCTGACAGGACAACCATGTCTGTCTGGCTTTCCCTTTCTCTGCCTGTCTTTCTGTCTCTTTTGTCTGTCTGCATGATTTCCTCTTTACTTATCTACGTGTCTGCCTGCCTGTCTCTCTGTCACTCTGCCCGTCTGTCTGCTCGGCTGCCGACCCGTCTGTCAACCTGTCCTTTCTGTTTGACCGACCTTGTCTCACAGCACCAAGAAACATCGCGCCCCAACCCGCTTCATCACTGGTCCCCACCTCCCTGAGTGCCTTTCCGAATATCTTTCCTCCAATTTCACCGCGCATTATTTTTTCATGTCTTTGGAGGAATAGAGATTCTTGGCTCTCCTTCATCCCACTGATCCACAGGGTCGCCCGGGCCAACCTCCAGGGGACAAGACAGAAGCTGTTTGTTAAGCTGTTATTTATCTCCCTCATAAAGTCCTCCTCATCTCCTATTAAAGAGCCCAGAACTGTTGCCCTTGACCCAGACGTAACTCTTGTGTCTTTTGGTGAGATGATTTACTGTTTAATTTAACACCAACCCGAACCCAGGGGGGGCCCGCCTGATGCCATATCAGAGAGGAATGCGGAGAGGGAGCATGTGTGTGTTTATCTTTGCGTGTGTGTGTGTGTGCTTATCTATGTATGTGTGTGGGTGGCTGGGGCGGGGGGAGGGGGGAGAGGTTTTACCGTAAAGCCACAGCTCTGGGCCTGGGTGTGCACTGGGAGGTCATGGGAGGGAGTTTTCACAAGGAAAGTGTAGACAAATGAATCTTGTCTGGGTTATAAACCTTAAAAATAAACTGAAACTGAACACGTCTGATGAACTTGTTTACCAGGACTTTTCACCTCTAATTTCATCATAATTGGATAATAACAGTGAAAATTACATTTCAGTCTCACTTCCCTGAATACAGGAGGAAACACAGTCCGAATGCTGTTGACAATGAAATAAATGTAGTAATAATTTGTTTCCCTGTCAATAACAGGAGATTGTAAGAGACTCCATTTCCTGGGGCTGATAAATGTAATTACATTGATCCAGCTAATTTCATTAGCGGAAGGGAAATTAACTTCATATGGTATTTATTATATGCCAAGGCAAGGCTACTGTACGGAGAGTTAGGGGTTTAGTTCTTAGATAATAGTGGATCTTAATGGAGGAAATGGACATCAGATCTAAGAAATGGAGCTGTCAAATGACTGTGATCCATAAAGTTATTCCTTTCCTGTGCCCTGACTGCCCTCCACCTCCTCGCGTGAGATACTAATGTCTCTTCATGTGTTCGCCCCTTCTGTTGAACACCTAAACCTCACGCTATCCAGATGATGGTCAAATTGCCAGGTTTCACTAATGGTCTGACCTGTCAAAGCGGACAGGAGCGAGCGTGTTCCTCCATCACAAAGACTCCATTAGCATGAGTAACAATGTAAAGCACTCTCACCTTCCTCATGCCTAAGCCTTCTTAACCCACATGTGCCAGAACTGGGCCGGGATACAGCTAGCTTTAAGAGTTGACCGAAATGATCCAGCTCCATCCTGGCTGCCACGAGAGCTGGCTGTCTTTTTTTCAACTGAATGAACATTCATTATGCCTGAAAACCATTATCCCAACATCACACTTGCATGTGCCAAAGCCAGACCCTCCAGTGCATACAGAGTGCAGTCAATATAATAATTTTTTTGAGAGAAATGCTTTATTTGTCTGTAAAAAAACAACAGCAGAGGAACAATAAATATTAAACTGCGTATTTAGCCAGATGATTTAAAATGTCTCCAAACAGGGGTTGCTTGTGCTGGAAGAAAATACACAGCTGGGGTTTGGAAAGAAAACACCCCATGTGAATTCTTCGGGAGATGAAATCAAACAAAGAGGTTTCCGAAACGAGCCAAGATGTGTTATTGGATAAAACAAAGAGCAAAATGAAATGCTGACATGACTGTTTGGGCCCAACCCCAGATGGACAGAGGTCTCTCACTCCCTTTTCCTCCCTCTTCACCTCCCTCTTCCTTCTCTGAAGGAGGTTCTCCCATATCTGAAAGGAGTTTATTGTTTCTCTCTCTCGACTCCCCTGACTTGATGGAGTTTGTGTACAGTGAATGTGTGTGTGTGTGTGTGTGCCTGCCAAGAAAAGGGCCTCAGCGCTACGGAGAACACAGAAAGAATGTAAGACTAAACATAGCTCTTAACAAAATACGCTAGAGTACATATACAGTATATAAAGTTGATGTGTTTGATAGACTTAGTGTAGCCACACAATTCAGTATTTTCACAGCCTGAAATTATTTATCCCAGAAAATGAGTCCTGTGCAATTTAACATTCATAAAGCATTCCATATGGGGAGCAGTGTGGTTTCCTAGTGACCGAGTGCTGGATCGGGCTGTGATCCTTAAATACTCCCAACCCTGGGTTTCTCCCCTCCTGCGGTTTCTCTGGTGGACTAGGTTCAAAAAACAAGATGGAGTCCTGTACTTGGCTTAGCTTTTTGCTCTCTTTGTTCGGGGATAAAGCAGAAACGCAACCAAACAAAACCCCAAACAATGAGCATGTACAAAGGCAACAACGCGGCACGCGCACTATACTGATCCTTTGTTTGCTGCCTGTGTAGGACAAGCAATTTTTCCCCATGCCTGTGTGTGTGTGTGTGTCTGTGCACATGGACATACATGCATTCACACATAGCTGTGCGTGTGTGCTTGTTTGTGAGAGTTTGTGAGCGTATGTCTCAGCGGGAGGGAGTGGAGAGGGATGAAGGGGCAGACTGGAGCAGTGCAGCGCTGGGGTTGGCTGGGCGGTGTGGTGGCAGATGCCAGAAGGCTTCATTAGACTCGAGGGAAGAGGCCATGAACACCAGTTCTCCGGGAAGTCTATCAGACCCGAACACAGACACAGACATGCCTCTAATCCTGGTCTAGCCCTACATTCCCTCTCTCGCTCCCTCTCTCTCTTTCTCTCTCTCTCTCTCAATCACACCCACCCTTCTTTGTCCCTGTCAAATTCTCCAATGCAATCAGCTCCAGCTCACTTGTACAGTACGCTGCTCTTTGTTCCTCCCTTTCTGTTGGACTTTTTTCTCTCTCTTTCCGGTGTTTTTGTTGTTGCTGTGTCTGTCAGCGGAGCGGAGCAGTCATTAATCACTGGTAAACGTACGCAGAGGAGAAAGCAGACACCTCAGGGGGGAGTTCTCTCATTCTGTTCGGAAAACGCTTTTCTGAACGCGCTCCAGAGAGGGAAGTGGAAACTGGAGCACAGGTGCTGCAGCGAGTACAATAAACATACACAGATGCACTGCAATACACACACTGAATCAGATACAAATTTCAGTATGTTGTACATTGTTTGACATGCCGGCCCCAATTCTTTGGATACACTTTCTAAAGCAACAACCAAAAAGAAATGTCTGCAAAAAATTACAGATACAAGTCACTTGTCAATAAAAGTACATGATATCTAATGAAACGATGTGATGAATAACAAGAAAAGTGGTGATAACACTGTCAGAAACTGTAAATTGTACTGTATTTGTGTTTTCACCAATAAAGAGATTTGTCAAAAAAAAAAAAAAAAAGATATCTAATGAAACATTGTTTCTCTTCCTAACAATCGATAAAAGGCTTTCGACAAGTACACACTTGTGCCCATTTATTTGGCTTAAGGCTCCCGCAACTGCTCATTCTCTCTATGGTATGCCTGTCAATATAATGTCCCGGGTTTATTGAGGGATGCAGCCACACTTTATTGGAGTATCTGGCAACCCTGTCTCAAGGACAGCCACAGAGTAAAATTTCTCTCCCAAAGAAATATTACCCAATAACGCAACGGTTTAGCTGAAATTGCAGTCCTGTTCACATTCCTTATTTCAGCTCTCAAAATAGGCTGTCTGCTCTCTCAAAATTAATATTGCTGTTACACAAACACTAAAATATTAGAGGTAAAAAGCAAACAGACAAAAAATAGGTTCTATTTCGTATAGGCTTCGCTCTCTAAGAGCTATCGCTATTGGGTTTATCCCTCTCGCGCATGTGCAGTCTGAAGATTTTCTTTCCCGCCACTTACACTACAGTGGCTACACTCAGGTCCTCAATTATAGAATATACAGCGTCGGGACCTGAGCTCTGCTCCCAAAATTTCTTCAGCAATCAAGCAGTCTAGAAGAAGAAGAAGAAGAAGAAGAAGAAGAAGAAGATGAAGAAGTCATCTCACCGCGCCGGAGGAGCTGTCCACTTGTGTGCCGCCTGCCGGCTACATCCTGCCGTCGGACCTCCACCCCCGCTGCGAGGCTTGCCTGGGCGCCGTTCACGCCGGGTTAGCGTTGACTCTGCTGGCCTCCTGCCAGTACTGTGCTCGACTGCCTGTGGAGGAACTGCATCGGCGGGCGGACGCCTTCGCGGCGCTCCAGGTGGAGGGAAGCGGCGACGGTAGCTGGGCTGACCGCGGCGCCGTCCCTCCAGACGACGAGCTGGACAGGATCCTTGGCGGCAACGACTTCCCGGATATTCCGGAGGAGATCCTCGATGGCGGGCACGAGTCAGCCGGCTCGGCTCCCTCCATCTCGGGCTCTCCTCCCGGTTCTCCCGTCTCCCCGTCTGGAGACCTGGAGCCTAATCTTGAGGGCGGGGCCCCGCAATTGCGGCTTTCCCCTTCCCCACCGCGGCAAGGAGCTCCGCTGCTGCAATCCTCTCCTTCTCCGCTCCAATCTGCCAGCCACATGCCAGCCGCCAAAGGACTTCTCCTGGACTTGCCGGACATCATTAGGCAGGCGGCGGATTTGAGGGGCACCTCCTCACGGTCTCTTAGGCAGGGATGTGTATGTCCAGGAGCCGCCGGCCAAACGCCCCCCGCTTTGGCCCAGGTTTTCGGAGCTTCAGCCCTTCAGGGAGACAGCGTTTTCCGTCCCCGGGAAAACTGTGAGCTCCGGTGGCCAGATGGGAACCTTTCACCAGCGTCCACAGGGACACGGAAAAAGGTTTTCCCTCCGTTCCGCCGCTTGAACAGAGCTTGGCGTCAATCCTCCTCCCCAAAGCTACCTTTTTTGGTAAACAGTAACCTTCGCTGCTGGCGCTGCGGGACCAAACCTACGCCCGCCTATCTGACTACTCACGCCAGTGTGCAGCGCAGATCACGGCGGCACAGAACAACATCGCCCTGTTGTCCTCAGCTGTCTCCACCATGGCCACCAAGTCCGGGGCTCTTTCCCCAGAGTTGGCCACGGACATCGGCAAAGCTATGACGGCTGTCCTGACTCTCGCCATGGCGACAACGGTAGTATCGTCCAGGATCATGGCGTGGCAGACTATGGTGCAGCGGAACATCTGGGTGCACATGTCTCAGCTTCCCCCTCTCATCCGACGGGAGCTGCTGGATGGTCCCATAGCCCCCAATAGGCTGTTTGGACCACTCCTCCAAAGCGCCACAGCCCACTTACAGGAAGCGGCCGAGGAAGCGGGGAGGGTGAGGAAACACACCTTTTGGGGCAGAGCTGCACCTCCGCCTCATCCGATGCACAAGGATGCTCGCCCCAAGAGGAGGCGCCCTGCACCCGCTGCTACATCTGCGCCCCCACGAGCACCCGCTGCGGCACCACCTCCTCCCCCGTCGCGGTATCCTCCGCCGGCGACCTCAACTTGGCAGGCTCCGCGCCGCCCAGGCAAGACCCAGCGTGCACGTGGTCCAACCCCGCCGTCGAGCCTCCTCGCAAATATATGCGTCAGTGGCAATGACGCGATGCGGGGATCGTGAGTCTCACTATGGCTGAACAGAAACACAACGGCCCTTTTCAGGGCCACCCACTGTTTCCTAAAGAGCTTTTCCTTTCAGCCAGTCTGCCGATGCTCCCTCTGAGCTGTTTGCGGCTTCTCTCACACAGACTCACGCTCCCCACACTCAACAGAGGCTCGCCGCCCCACACACAAAACGCAGTGTAGTGAGCTCAACCCAAGCGAGAGCGGGCGATTTTCAAAATACTTTGCTCCCTTGCTCATTGGACCGTTCTACTGACGTCATCGCTGCCCCTCCTCAGGGACAAGCAGACGTGTGTGAGGACAGGTTTTCTCACACTGCGGCATCGGGCAGCTATGCGAGTGTGGGGGCGGGGCTTCAGATGGTCAATGCACAGAGGCTCGCCGCCGCACACACAACATAGTGCAGCAGTACTACCCGGTCACTTCCTCACATTTTAACGAGTAATAAATCCTCTACTAAAATGTGCTTCACTGACCGTAAAGGATTACCAACCACCTCCCTCCCATTGGGCCGAGTTAGTGGTGGTATCTCAGCACGGCCTTTTTCAGACTTCGAGCACACGGAGCGGAACGCTGACGCTGTCATACGTTCCCAGCTCCCCGGCCAACACCAGCCCTTTTCATTCCGCCCTCCCATGGGCTGTGACGTTCACAGCGGCGGAGAGGGCGACGAGCTGGCTGTATACCATGGCATCGGATGCTCCACAGACGTGCGTGTGCCTGCTTACAGAGCACTGCTCAGCATGGCAAAACCTGTTACCCATGAATACATGGATGTCAAGGTTGATTTCAAAGGGCTACATGCTCCAGTTCGCCAGTCCTCCCCCCCCATTTCTTGGTGTGGTGGAAATGACCATGTCATCTCAATCAGAGATAACAGCCCTGAAGGCAGAACTAGCAGAGTTTCTGGGGAAGGAAGCTATCGCTCCCGTCCCTCCAGGAGAAGAGAACGAGGGTTTTTATTCCCGCTATTTTCTCACACCAAAGAAAACAGGCAGGATGAGGCCGATTTTGGACCTGTCCCTGTTCAACAAATACATTATGAAGCAGCCTTTTCACATGTTGACAATTAGACATGTGTTGGAATGTGTGCGTCCCGGCAATTGGTTCAAACCCTTTGACCTGAGAGATGCATATTTCCACATCCGTGTCATTCCCAAGCACAGGAAGTTTCTGCGCTTCTCCTTCCAGGGAATCCAATACCAGTACAACCGGTTACCATTCGGTTACTCTCTGGCTCTGCGCACCTTCTCCAAGTGTATGGAAACGGCGCTGGAGCCATTACGCAGGAAAGGGATCAGGGTTTTGTTCTACCTAGACGACCTAATCCTTATGGCTCACTCCCAGGAGAAAGCTGCACTCCACACAGTGGAAGTTGTACAGCATCTGCAAACATTGGGTTTCGCCATTAACTGGCAAAAGAGCTCTCCGCTCCCCACCCAGTTGTTAATTTACCTGGGTGTGGACTTGAACTCCGCCACCATGAGAGCAAAGCTGTCCCCAGCCAGGCTGGATGCGCTAAGCTCTCTGCTGTCTCACATCGCACCTCACAGAGTGGTGACAGCGCTGTCTGTGATGCGTCTGCTAGGCATGATGTCCGCAGATCACGTAGTGGTGCCCTTGGGACTCCTCCACATGAGGAAAATGTGCGGCGTCACACATATCGGTGTACACAGACGCGTCTCTTTCTGGCTGGGGAGGGATGTGCAAGTCTCATGTTGTGGGGGTAAAATGGGAGAATCTTCCTTCCCTCCACATAAACTGTCTGGAACTGTCCACGGTGCTCAAAGTGCTAAAGCACTTTGTTCCGATGCTGACGAACAGGCATGTCGTAGTGAGGACAGATAACATGACAGCGGCAGCATACATCAACCGTCAGGGGGTGTGCACTCAGCCCGGCTGCTGGAGATAGCCAGGAGCCTCTTGCTGTGGTCTCACAGACACCTGCTCTCCATCAGAGCGGTGTACATTCCGGGGGTTCAGAACCGCGCTGCAGACTTGATGTCTCGTGGCGGTCCCTCCCACCACGAGTGGAAACTCAGTCCCACACTAGTTCAGATGTTGTGGGACAGGTTCGGGAAGGTGGAACCTGTCCCACAGGTGGATCTGTTCGCCTCACAAGAGAATGCGCAATGCGCACTGTTCTCCATGAACGCACGAGACAATCCTCCACTGGGAGTGGATGCCTTCTCTCATCGGCCGAGGCCCAGGGCTCTCCTTTATGTGTTTCCCCCAGTTTCCCTGATTTCTCGCCTCTTAGCGCGCGTTCAGGAGGAGAACCTAGCGGTTATTCTGGTGGCACCAGAACGCACGAGCACTCTTGGTTCCCGATCATGGTGCAGCTGCTGGCGGGGAAACCGTGGCAGCTCCCATGGCGCAGAGACGCACTGTCACAGCTGGACAGTGCGATCCTCCACCTCCCGGTAATAGGCCAACAACTGTGGGCCCGGCCACTGAACAGGAGCGCTTGGAAAGGTTAGGTCTGCCTCCTGCGGTGGTGCGCACTATCCAAGGTGCGAGAGCCCCTTCTACTACAGCGTGTTACGCGGGTAGATGGTCTGCTTTTCAGCGCTGGTGTGTGGAGAGAGGCTCAGATCCCACGTCGTGTCCTCTGCCTCTTGTGTTAACCTACCTTCAGACGCTGGTAGATAACGATTTGGCTCCATCTACAATCAAAGCGTATGCTGCAGCCATTTCATCCTGCCACGAGGGCTATGGAGAGAGATCAGTTTTCGCGCATCCCTTGGTGAAGCACTTTTTAAAGGGAGTCAGACGACAGAAACCTGTCGTACGCTCTCTAGCTCCGCAGTGGGATTTACCTCTGGTGTTGTGTGCTCTGGGGGGTCCCCCTTTCGAGCCGATAGCCCAAATCTCTCTCAAGATGCTATCCCTGAAAACAGCGCTCCTCCTAGCCCTGACGTCGGCTAAGAGAGTGAGTGACTTATGCGCGCTGTCGGTCTCGCCGTCCTGCCTTTCTATTAGAGAGGACGGGAGCGCAGCGACTTTACAGCCAAATCCCTCATTCACACCTAAAGTCCTAACAAACTCCTTTCGGTCAAGAATTATTTCCCTCGAGGGGTTCTTCCCCCCGCCTCACCGACTCTGCCCAGTGCGCGCTTTGTCTCAGTATGTTTTGCGCACAGCAAACATCTGACAGACACAGCAGCTGTTTGTTCATTACAGAGGGCATTCACAAGGCTCGGCTCTGTCAAAACAGCGTCTGTCGCACTGGCTGTGTGATACCATCACACAAGCCTACAGTGCAGCGGGAGCCGAGCCACCGCAGGGCGTCCGGGCGCACTCCACGAGAGCCTTGTCATCATCTACGGCCCTCCACAGAGGGATGGCGATGGCAGACATCTGCGCAGCGGCATCTTGGGCTTCTCCGTGCCCTTTCACCCGTTTCTATCTGCGCAATGTTTCTGAGTCCTCTCTGACTCATTCAGTCTGAAACGTGCTAGACCGCAGATGACGCGTTGTCAGATCTGGCGTTTTTACGCACATGCCAAACGGTGCGCCCCCAATCCAATCATCACAGATTAGTGGGCTGCATGAGGGATCATTACGATATGTAATCAACGTCTCACATTCTGTAACGGCAGTGTTGTGTGGAGCGAGTGTTCTATCACTCGCCTTTTCTCCATGCAAGGTTGACATGAGGTCAACCATGGCACAGCCGGTGTTTTCGTGCCTTATTACGCTTCGCATTATAGGGTTGTGAACTGGTGTGTGTAATCTGCATTAGGTCCTTCGTGTCTCAGTGGGCATTGACTACATCAGCTTTGCCCTTAACCCAATAGTGACAGCTCTTAGAGGGCGAAGCCTATATGAAATAGAACGTTAGTTATGTTACCATAACTCCAGATTCTATGAGTATAGGTGTAGCCCTCTAAGACTTAGGCCCCCTGCACCACCGACATTGGCCGAAGAAATTACTGGCTTTTGGGAGCAGAGCTCAGGTCCCGACGCTGTATATTCTATAATTGAGGACCTGAGTGTAGCCACTGTAGCGTAAGTGGCGGGAAAGAAAATATTCAGACTGCGCATGCGCGAGAGGGATAAACCCAATAGCGACAGCTCTTAGAGGGCTACGCCTATACTCATAGAATCTGGAGTTATGGTAACATAATTAACGTTATGAATGGTTAAGGTTATATGGTTACATTCAGTTATATGGTTATATTCAGTAAGTAATAACTTTTGTTTTTTGTCACTTTTGTTGTGCCTGCAGTGCTTCTGATGTCCTAAACATCTCCTGTACAGTGCTATTTTCCCTGTGATACAACACTCGCGTGGGAGAAACCATCTATTTTCACTGTGGTTCCTTGACCTCACCTACACCAGCTCCTCTGACAGGGCCAGACATGTTTCCCTACCTGTTATTTTCTCCCAGGCAGAGTCAGCACACAGTACAATGCAAAGGGAATTTCACTGGACATACATGAGTTGGTTATTCATACCCAGCCTTGCTCCTTAGCTAAATTGTTGTTTCATCAGAGGTTTGTTTGTTGGTTTTTGCTGACGGTTGTTCTAATGGGGGGTTGAGGGAGCTGGGTGGCGGTGGAGGGTGGGGGTGGGGGGTGGGTTACGTTGAGTCTTTATTTACCCAAGCAAAAGAAATCGATGCCTCTCTGCCGTAGGAGAAGTGTGTGGATCAATGGAAGGTTTCAAAAAGCCTCTGTGAAAAATCAATATCTCTTACATGCTATTGATGGCTGTTTGGCCGCAGAAGAAAGGCAACGGCAAAGAACACCTGTTTATTGTGAAAAATTACTCCCCCCACTCTCTTTCTTTCGGTTTTTCTGGCTCTCTTGCTCTCTTTCTTCTCTCCAGAACAGTCTCTTATGTTTCTGTTCCCCCTCCATCAGTCTCTTTGTTAGTCTTTCTTCTTCCTTCTTGTTAAAGTTCTGCGCCACTCATCCCCATCTGCTGTGGAGAAGCACAGCGCTGCTCTACGGACACGGACAGAAATCAATCTTCTGGAATAAAGAGGGGGGAAACCGGTGTAGCAAACACCTGGGCACGTTCTGTACCGCTCTGTAAAACTAGAGGCTGAAAAGCTCTCAGCTTAAGACAGAGAGTTAGTTGCACTGTACACAGTACACCTTGATGTAAAGTGGTTTAGAATTTGAAGCATTGCAGCAATTATTTCAGGGCTGCCGTTAACAATAAGCGGTCAATAACATCTCATTGAGGCCTGGCGCTGTCTTGGCCTCAGAGAGCGATGTGAGTACAGTTATGCCAAGACTTCACCCAAGCAGCTGACATTTCCCCCTGAGCCATGTCAGGCTGTGAGCTGAGAGGCCAGTCAGTCGGGCCTCTGTCATGACACCTGCCCGATCCTGTGTCGGCCTGATCAAAGTGACAGTACGGCGGACCTGCGGAGATGCTGGTGAGGGTTGCTGTCACCCTGCCTGTCCCACTGACGGCAAACTTGGTCGGGGCAGGGAGAGAAGCGACGGGATGGTGGAGACGGCCTCTGCCTGCATGTCACTCAGCGCTGCGCTGGATGACAGAACAGCCCATTAGGAGAGGGATTGACTTCACAGGCCATTAGGGTAGGCATCACACAGCCTCACCACACGGAGCACTGAGTAATGGCACAGTAGGATGGAGAGACAGGAGGGGAGATATGAGAGATAGAGAGAGAGAGACAGAGAGAGAGAGAGAGAGAGAGAGAGAGAGAGAGAGAGAGAGAGACTGAGAGAGCACTGTTCTGTAACAAATTTCATATATGTGTCACCTTGTTGACACTGAAATGTCCCATTGAAAGATGGGAAATATGCAAACCTTTTCATGATGTGATACAGCACGAGCTGATGTTAGATATTGGTCATTGGTTAGATTTGTTTGTTGTTTTGGGTTGTTTTGAAAGTCTCTAGCGCTAAAAACATTAAACACACAATAAATCAAACGAGAAAGCTTTGCCTTCCACCGAAATCCAAAAACTGAATGAAATCCCAGCAAAAGGATACACACGAGCCTCAATCCTCAGCAGTCCGTTATAAAAGAGGACCAAACACATAAACAATAAGTATGGCAAAATCAACCCCATGCCATCCACCCCCCCTGAGCTGTCTCCTTGTTAAAATCTCTCCTCTCTACTTCTCAGCATGGCCCTGCCTGCCCTCCAGTCATCATTAAAGAGAGAGACGGGAGCCCAGGAGCCCAACAGAAGCATCAACACGCATCACTTCTCCTCTGCTCTGAATGCTCCACTCCCAGCCTTCCACCAGCTCCTAACGGACCTATTTACTGCACAAAGTGGATTGTGTTTGGCTGCACACTACACTTCCAAATGCTCCTTTGATACCTTGTCTGTCTCCCCATCCCATCCTCTCTCTCTTTCTGATTTTGACCAGCCCACGGACAAAGCAGAACTGTCTGGCCAGTTTATGGCTGTTTTAGGACTATTGTGGGGCTCAACATGCTCTGATGAGAATGCCAAACCATGCCAGGCTGATAGAACACACTCCAGATCTGGAAGTACTCCTTCAGCTCCAAAACAAAGACTTACAAACTTTCCCCTCTTTGACTTGATGTTTTTGTTTCACAATAAAAAAAATAAAAAAAAATCCTTCAAGCAGCTCCCCAGGCTTTTCCCCAGGGATTGGATGAAACTCAGTTGAAAAACAAAGAAAAGAAAAACAAAAGAAAAAATGCTTCTTTTGCACAATTTAGGACCCAAAAGAGATAAACTGTGAGAGTTCTGTAAACAGCGAGGAAAAGCTGATGGCTAGATATTCCAGATAAAGAGAGAAGGAAAGGGGGGAGCAGGGAATGAAGCACCAGTCTCTTGGAATGATGTTTTTTGATGAATTACAGCACACACCCTGAGCCTGGAGTCTGGAGGTTTTCCATGAGAGAGACAAACTGAGCATTCTGTTGTGACAGAATCTCTGAATTTTAAGCACTCGGGCCTCTGCACAACAACGCATTTACACAAACGTTTATTTATTCATGTTATTTTTTTCCGACAGGCTTTTTACAAGCTCGACCTCGAACCCTCTCCCTGTTTTGTTTATATTTTGTACTTCTCAAAAACTAGCAGTTTTGTGGAAATGCAATTTGCTGTGATGGTAGTCACTTGTGTTGTTCCCATACATTGCAATCTCGTGTGCTAAACGAGAACAGCTTTGTTGAATAATGATCAAGCACGGACAGCTGATGTGTTTGTGCACACATCTTCCCAGTTTGCGAGACACACATGCACAAATGTGGGGGTGATTCATGTAGGCTCTCAACCAGTGTGTCCTTACTGGGCCATGGGGGATGAACCATTGCCATGCTCTCTGCAGCCTGAGAACAGCAGCTTTTCATACTTTCTACTGAATGCAAGCGTCTCACAGGAGGCCCAGACTTATGGCTTCAGTAAAGATTCTGTGACAAATTGCATTGTTATAAAGGAGCCATAAAAATAGTACTGAACTTTGGGCAACCTTTCTGAAATGGCCTGATAAAGGAAAGAATGGATGCATAAAGGAGCAGAAATAATCAGTCGTGTCACTGTGAACCCAATGGACCTCACACCGCGGGAGAGCTTAGCAATGCAGGGCTGCTCAGTTGTTTTGGGGACTGCTGTGTCTGAAGGGAAAACCTCTTAGGCTAATCAGTGCTGTTTAAATACCTGAAGATCTTGTGGCTATAATCACATCAGAAGAACACAACATAATCATCTGCAAAGACGGGGAGAACAAACCAGTTATGCTAATGCATTTCTGTTTCACTGTCCATCACACACTCGCAATCACCATTAGCCGTGAAGTGTCCTCGACAAATCCCAGCTGTAAATTGAGAATAAATCAGTAATGCGGTCCATAAAATCTGTCACTTACGCTGACGAGCATCTGCGGGAAGGGTCCTCGAGAGTTTTCTGGCACGTTGATTGGCGGAATCACCCAGTCCCTCTTCTGTCTCCGCAGCCCCTTGGAGCTGGCCGGGCCGAGCCCCGAGAACATGATGACAGTAGGTGGGGCCTGGAACGCCTCCTTCCTCTCCTTCCTCTCAGCAACTTTCCCCTCTTCCTTTGTGACCTTTAAGACAACACAAGGCTTTATTTAAGAGGCTGGATATGTGAGTAATCATAACAGTAAGCGATGTGATGCCCAGAGGTGTTACTGAGTCTGAAGTTCAAGTTTTAAGGTTCAAAGTCTCAATGCAGAAAGTCAAGTCAAGTCAAGCCAAGTAGTTAAGTTTCAGTGTTATTAGTAGTAGATTAATCAATATGAGGAATTCAGCTTAATCTTAAATATTGTAAATAAACACTTGTGGCTTTGGCACACATAATTATATACAGCAGTCTGTTGTAATCATTTTAATGAGTAAACAACATAATGGATAAATTACTGTAATCTAACAAATCTACTGTGACGCTCACTAGTAAAATGTGCCAATACTAAAGTGTAAAGTATGCATGTATCTATTGCTTGTTTATGTAACCTATGTCTATTTTACAATGTAAACCAAATGTTGCACATCATCACCAGCTGAAGAGAACTTCTGATACCATCTGCTACCTCTTCCATTAAAAGTGCACATTGCACCACCTGCTTTTTCCTATTATCAGCACAGAATGTGGCTGAGACAGAACAGTGTGAACATGCATTAAATGAGGATTTAGAAATGCAATGTTGGACCTTTGTGACACATCTTAAGCCAGAAAAGCACTGGAAGCATCAAATGCCCCAATTTCTTTCATTGTCCAAATGTGCACTTAAGGTGTCAAGTGGACCACCAAACTACCTTGACACATCTGCTCCATACTTGGTTTGATTTTAGAGCTTCAGCAGAGGAAACAGCACAGCCGCTTTTCACAGTGACCATTGACCTTATATTTGGAGCTAAAAGGAAACAGGTAATGCAAGTTTCCAAGAAGGAAATATTTTCAACTTTATAATTACTGTTGTTTTTAAAAAAAATATGTTTCTCATTTGCAGTCATCTATTAAACGGTATGTTTGGATTTAGTCAGTTCCTCATCTATGTGTTGGATGTTTTAGTATAAGTGTTAAAGTGCTCCTCATTAACTACTTCAAAAATACAACTTGTGCATTCAAGTGCTTTTTGTCAGAAATAATAACAATATGGACCGTGTAACAAAAGTAGATTTTGGTGGTGGTTGTTTTATATTAGAAATCAAGCGGCATAGAGCTACTTTGTGCTGCAGTGGCAGAATGAAGTCGAGAAAATGCACATCAGCAGGCCTGGCTTTGAGAGGTTAATTATCCGGGGTTAGCCCCAAACGCCATTTCCATGCCATTTCCATTCTTCCACTTTGTTGGTTGCTCATGTGCACTCAACTCATAGTTAATTACGATATTTCCGACAGCGGCTGAAGGCAGCAGTACTTAAAGCTACAGGCACACTGGGATCCTCATTTCCATCATTTGTAGGCATCCATGAATCAGACTAGCTTGATAAAACTTCACAGACTAACTGTCTTGACGAGTAGCCAAGACATGGATGAGGAAAGGCTAATTAATGAAATAAAAAGATGAACTGTAAAGAAAATATATTACACATCCATTACACCATTGCGGTGATGAAATGCAAATCTTGAAGTTTAAAAGCTTAAAATCTCATGCCTGCAGTGCAGCATGGAAACATAAAAAAGGAGTGTCAAATGATGCATGTGACAAATCTCATCCAGTGCATTTGGGCCTTTATGTATATATTGTATATATGGCCAGAGCAGAGCAGGACAGAAACTCAGTATGAATTCTGTGCATCTGAGTGATCACATTTGTCAAGTTATGCATGTGCCAATTGACACTATTTTGAAAATTCACCTGTCATTTGTCTGTGAGAGTGTTTGTATGTGTATGTGTGTGTGTGCATATGTTTACACATGTGAAAGAGGTCACAACGCTTGTTCAGACCTTGCCATTTACACCGGGTTGTAAAAAGCCTATTAACAGTAAGCATGTCTGTGGTTGGATTTACAGTCCCTTTCACTAGACTAGAGCAGCTGAGTCATAGACACACACTTCCATCATACCCACCTATCTTACACCCCCCTCACACACTCCCCTCAGGCAGAGAGAAATGACCACCACAAACCTGTCTTTTTGAAAGATGCTCAGTCAAGAAGGAGCCCTTTTTTTAATTTCCTCATAAACATTCATTGATCCCCGTGCAAGGAGTGTTATATCAAATGTTGTAACGATCAGGCATATCACAATCATTTCAAATTCCCCCCCCATACTGTCGCAAAAAAAGGATTAACAACTAAATTAATTTTTGTGAAAACGTTGAAAAACACATGAAAATAAACTATAGAAACCTTGCTTCGGGGCAGATTCTGTCATGGCAGTTAGAACAATTGTCATAAATACAGTATAACAGCAGTAATTGTGAACCTTAGGGCTAGTTGAGACACCAGAGCGCAAATAAGCAGATATGTTGCCTCTCAGGTCCATGTACATTATACAGACTGACATGTTTATATCAAGGTAACATTAAGTCCACCATCTCAAGGCTTGTTTTGAACCACTGCACCATATGTTTAATATGTTTATGTCCCAGAGGCTAGTAGATGTACTGTATTATCTAAGTGATCCAAAGGTTACGCCTGAATTGACATTCTGCAGAGTTGCTCCGCAGTGAGTTTACCAACATATCTCAGGGTTACAAGGCAGCAAAAACATGTCAAGAATTCAGTCACGACCATCATTGCTCAGGCTATACATCAGTTGCACTTCCCGTCTCAATCACATTCTCTCGAGCTATCCCTTGCTCTCCCTCGCTCCCTCTTGCCCTTCTCTCGCAGTGTTATTGTTTTTCTCCCTTTCTCCTCCCAGTCAGCGGGTCCTGACAGCTTGTCTCAATAACAGCTATTCTTCAAGCACTGGGCTGTGTTAGGCGGATGGAGCACTAGCAGGTAAAATGCCTATACCGAACACCGTCTCACCACCAGGTCCCAACAAACTCCCTGTTCTCATGTCTTTCTCATGCCTGTTCCAGGGCAGGGATTGAGAGAATAAAGCGGCAAATTTAATCTCATATTCCAAATTGTTCTGTCTATACATCAATTTGTTTCAAAGAGAGCAAATCTGGCAGGAATCATCTGTTAGAGCAAGACAAGAGGGAGAAAAATCTGCTCAGAGAGGTGAAGTGTTTGTAGTTATTTTAATCAATTGCTAATCCGGGGTAATGGTCCTGGTGTAATTAGCCTTTGGCTGGGTGGTGCACCTTAACAGCACTGTGTTACTCTGCTACACAAAGAGTACTGGAGGAGATGCAAGATAGGGGCCTGGTAAAAAGGTTGAGGAAAAAAAAAACAATTGGAAGCCACTCACCAGAAGAAATAGGAACCGAGAAAATTCCGATCAGTTCAATTACAGTAAGGAAAATAGTGCAGGCAGAGAGCGGAGAGTATGTGCTCTTTGCTCTGTGCCTGTATGGATGTGCGCACATGTGTGTGTGGGTGTGGGCGTTCATGTAGGAAAAGCCAGGCTCATGAATTCAGGAGTGTAAGAGAGAAGGGTTCAATCACCATACATTTACATATAAAGAGGCAAGTATTTTTAATACCTCTTCCAATATTTCATTTTACCTTACCCCCGTCTTCCCATTTCCTTCCCTGCAACATGTAGCCGTACAGTTCCTTCCCAGCAGTTGACATTTCAGGATAAAAAAATACAACGCAGGAGCGGGCTACAATGTTGGAAGAAAGGAATGGCTCCTGGCACACATTGAAAGTTGAGGGGTCCTGTACACTGCAGTCTATAAAAAGTGTTTTTTCTTTGTCTCTCTGCATTTGTTCTTGCATAGTCGGGGTCCCTCGGAGGGTTGGGTTGTATCTGCCAGTGGAAACAATGCTTTCAAGGCTGACTTCATTAGATGGACGCCCAGGAGAAAAGCTTTTAAGGCCGCTTTAAAGGAAATGTGTCAGACAAACTGGCATATGGTGTGTGTGTGTGTGTGTGTGTGTGTGTGGGTGTATGGGTAGGAGTGTGGGGTGTGGAGGGCATGGGCGAAGGTGTCATGTTCAGTTTCATCAACCAAGCGCTACATTTCAGACATCATGCACTGTGCAATACAGGGCGCTTAACAGTGAAGGAGGAGAGGTGGTTGCACAGGTAGAAGGAGAAGAGAGTGGGATTAAGTAGGGAGGAAGATAAGATTTTTTCATCTGTCTGGTGACCAGAGGTGGAACAAGTCTGAAAATTCCCTAGTCAAGTAGAAGTATTGTTAAGGTCTACTTCAGTAGAGGTAAAGTTACTGGTGTAAAAATCTACTCAAGTACCAGTATAAAGTAGCTAATTTAAAATGTACTGAGTAAAAGTTACTTTTTTCAAAAGAGAACATTGTTAGATGTGATCTTTTCCATGCAATTCTAAAAGCCCTAGAGGTCAGAGTTCAAACAAGATTAATTGGGGGAAAAATAAAACTTCACAAAATAAAATAAAGCCAGATAACTCTTCTCTTCTCAGCTGACTGACTGCTCACTGCAAATGGCTCCACATTTGGCCAATTTACAACTGGACAGTTTCTGACGCAATGAATCAGAGCCAAAGAGAACAAATTTGTACTCTGTAATGGATGTGATTAAAAATGGAGCAAAGTAAAGTACTTAGTACATTAGTCAAAAATCCTCAATAAAGTACAATTACATAAAAAAGTCAGTCTGCTGGTGATCGATCAACGTGCACGGCTCACCTTCAGAGCCACAGTATGGACCCAGGTTAAAGGTGTGGAAGTACCACTAAAAAACAGTGGGGCTCATTCATAAAACTCTGCGGTAACAGAATAGCGCTGCACAAAATCTGCAACCCGGTAATTTTACCTGATTCATAAATTTACCACAGCTGTGAATACCATGATGGAGCCACATTACCACTGTGTTATCCTCAGCTGTGGCCCGGGTGACAGCCAATCAAAACCAACATGGTAATTAAGCTTTACATATTTAACACCTTGTGTTAAATATACGCCTGTGTCAGTACAATCGGCGGCATAGATGTGTCACCCTCCTCCTCGTCATGCACTCCTACTGCTGCAATGTTGGCCATGATAAACTGAATGTTTATGATGTCACTTACTGACATGATAAATTGACCGTAGGTGGTCCTGATGAAGACCTACTGAAACACTGTAAGATAAATAAATATATGGGAGTAATGCAGTGCGGCGTTCTCTCAAAAATTTTCGCTCTATGTGTGTATGTGTGTATGGTCATCTTCTCTTTTTTATCATGATGAATAGAATCAAATCAAATGGAAACTGGCTTTTATAACAGCAATCAGAGCGGTAATTCATAATTGCAAAGCCATGAGTGAGTCATAATTAATGAACATTTTCACATTTCCAATGATAATTAATGCCCTGGGACACAATGTAACTTTATATATTGATTTTTTTAATAATCAATATTTGTTTTCATTAGTTAACATTAATTTCTACAATATACTGTCTGACTAGAGCAAGTGGTATTTTTTGCTCCGCAGTGCGATTTTATGAATCGCTTTCACAATATGGAAATGATCAAAAGGGGTGGAAGTATGGGGGAAACGGTAACGCTAATAACCTCCCGGCATTTGTGAATATTGTGAGTATGAATGGGCCCCAGTATGTTTAAATTGTTCCTGTCTCACAGATTGAGACAGCATTGCATCCTCTGGTTGAGGGAAAGGAACAGATCCTCTCTCTGCCTCTAGGGGAGCTATAGCTGCTGCTACACAAAAAGTTCATCATCTTCCTGAGCAGCTTGCTGACAACGTCACAGTCCAAAAAACCACCCACACTCACCAAATCCTCCTATCCCTCTTTACCAGCCTGTACCAGCTGCGGACAAGCCACCCAAACACACATGTTGCCGTATCCCATGTTCACTGTACTGTGTGACAGGTTCACTGAAACATGCGCATGATCCGTTCCATACGGTCCATATTCAGGAGAACAACCTCCGCCTGGAACACTCTGCCAAGCGCAATATGCCTGTGTGCGTAAACTGGGTTTGTCAGCGGAGCGGGATGAGACAGATGTGAGCTGGGTCCGGACAAATGTATTCTTTTTCTTCAGAGAGAGGAAGGCTTAGTGGGGTAGACTGCAGGGGATGGCTGCCCCACATCCCACCAGAGGGGTGAGGGAGGTGGGGGGTGGGGTGGCAAGGAGGAGAGAGACATGTTTGGGATGGAATGAGGAGGATGAGGAGAAGGGCTGTCAGAAGCAGATGTGACCCCCCCACACCTAAATAAGTCATGCTCCAGATCCTTTTATCTACACATGCTAACAGGTACTAGTGAGTTCCCTGAGGAGAGACATGGGGGGAGGAGGAGAGAGAGAGGGAGAGAGAGAGAGAGAGAGAGCAAGCTGTGCCCACCACTGCCGTAAGGGGCTTAAGCCGGGCTTTTCTCCAGCCATGGTGGTATAGTGGAATTCTGATCAAAGCCAACAGCTCTCCCTCTCTGTCTCTCTCTCTCTTTCTCATTCACACACCCATACAAACACACATTCTCACTGTTTCTTTGTGTGAGCATGTGTGAGAGCGCGAGAGAGAGTGAGAGATAGAGAGAAAGAAAATACACCTATATTTTAGCCAATGATTGATTAAGTGTTAACAGAGAGATGTCTGTGCACTCGTTCAATCTATTATGAAAGATGGCAGATAGGGAAAGGAAACAAACCGGAGCCAGGTATCAGAATTTGGAACAACAGAGACTTAATAGAGTCCAGAGACTTCCAGCATGTGTTATTTCCCTCTATCCCACACACAGGGACACACACACACACACACTTGCACACACGGCTCTGCCCTCAGCAAACACAAAACCTATAGGCTCCGAACATAAGACTCTTCAAGCCCTCAACAAAGACACAACCACACGCAGACCATATGCAGCAATGAAAATCAACACAAAATTAGCATAATTCACACTTGATCCGACATAATCTCTCACAAAAAAAATAGCACAAACAAACACATTCTCGCACACATACGAGACACGCACGCTTACGCACACTAACGCTATGTGAACAGGAGTCAGTGAGTGTGAAATGGATGCGGCCCCTGGTCCTGGTGCCATCAGCCTTAGCCAGCTGGCTGCGGTCCCGGCTCTTCCCCTCCCCGCCACAGCCTCCCGAAACCCCGCACGCTTTGATATCAGCCAGCCCCTGGCTACCCAGACATCTGGAAGTTATTATTCAACAGAGCACGCCACAAAGCGCCATTTCCATAATGAAACATCACATTGTGTTTCAGCGCCCTGCTTTCTGCTCTTGCTCTCTCTGTGTACCCGTTTGTTTCAATGTGTAGCATATCTGTGACCTCTGACCCTGTCTAACTCTCTGTTTGTTTGTCTGTCTGCACATGGCTTCTCAGCACCCTCATCACACTGTTAGTTGACTCACTGGAAAGAGAAACAGAATAGGCCAGTCAATTGACCCTTTACACATAGGAGCTTAATATTGAAGCTCATATCACACCAACCAGTGAATCATTTCAAGCAGCCTTAGTAACAAAAAAGTGAGAATGATGTTGGCCAAAATAGCCGTAGCTAACCTGTAACAACACGCTCATCCCTTCCACCCACTCCCACTAATAGATCCTTTGTTGGCCGATGTCCCACTCCGCCTCTCCATTTGTCTCTGTGTTTTTATGACTGGTTTGTACTGACTATCTGTTTAGGAAATATAGCTGAAAACTATTTAATATTGTGATTTTAAATGTCAAAACTAGCTCTCAAAATCTACACCATTTAAATACTGTCATAGAAGTCAAACTAGATGGAAAAATCAAATCCCTTGAAACATTCAAAGTAACATGCTGGCATAAGAGAGATTTTTACTCATCTTATGTTCACTTTTTGCTTACATAAACATCAGAGCATAGCTCAGAATCGGGGTGTGCTTTACTCGTGGCTCCCACTGATGGCAGTACAGTTCAAATGTGTTTCTAAAATCCATCTAAAATGCTGTCAAGAGCCGTCTGTTTGTGTGTGCACTGAATTTCTGTCATAACACACCATCTATATTTTGCAGAACACTGACTTGTGCTTGTTTAAATTGGAAGTTGGTAGCATGAGGGGGGAGCAGAGGTACCAGCAGTTAAGGCTGACTAAGGCTTGGCTTCTAGTGGCATCGCCTGAGCAGAAACTGCCTCATATCAGCACTTCTGGAGTGTTTAATGGCATCTTTGGATCCTTTTTCCTGAAACAACTTTTAAGCAAGAATTCTGCATGTCAGTGGTAGCACAGTGGTCACAATGATAATGATGTAAACAGATGAAAAACTAAGTCACTGGAATACTTTTTAGCTATTACATGAGTCTATTTCAATTCATATTTTCTGCTGAGGCAATGGATAGTTGAGTTGAGTTTGAGTTGAGTTTAGATAGCACTTAAGTTGTTGGGGTTAGATGTGTCATCACTAGCTAGTGATTAGGGTTAGGGTTAGATGGCACAGTGGCTCAATGGTTAGCACCCAGGGCAAGAAGGTCCTGGGTTTGCTTCCTGCCTCCGCCCCTCTCTGTGTGGAATTTACATTTACATTTTCTCCGTGTTTCTCTATGGGTTTCCTCCCACATTACAAGAGACATGCAAGTATTGGAGGCTGTAGATTGCCCTTGAGTGCTGGCTAAAGCCCTTCCACACAAAATGGATTGCCATTCAATTCATGACAGCATGGATTTTTTTTACATTTCTAAACCAGCTAGTTTGTAAACAACCGCTGGATTCAATATATTTGTCTGAAGTTTTCAGCTACTGCAAATTTCACTGAAGTGTCTGAAATACCAAAAACCAAGTTAGCCTACTCTGAGACTTGTCAGATATTTTGACTTGTAAGTGATACACCTGTCTCAGCTGGATTTGATCTTGTCAAGAACTTACATGTGTCAGGCCCTCCTCCTGTGTGAGACCTCTAGAATTGCGCTGCGTTAGCGAACACGGGCCCATAATCGTTTGTGTTGTCGTTACCTAAACTGATTAACACTCATGCTGATATTGACTATCAGATGTGGCTGTGCGGTCCTGTAGTAATGGGGATGGTGGAGCTGAGGCTGCAGTCCCAGCTCGTCTCTACCTGCTCTTAAATAGTGTCAGAGGACGCCTGGGGTAGCCGAGGCGCGGGAAGTTTTCCAATAACTGCTCTCACTCTCCCCCTGTGGCAGGGTGATTCTATCGCTCTTAACCATGTGCTACTTCTACCTCTTTCTGTCCCAATCGCTCTCTCTCTCTTTCTCTCATTCTCTCTCTCTCTCACTGTCTGATGCCCCAAGGAGTTTTGACCTGATTCTTAGTCGTTACTATCACCAGACCACTGGAGAAAATATGCTAGGAAGAAGAAACTCTGGAATAATAATTGACATTTTAAACAGTATATGTGTGTATGTGTGTTTGTGTGTGTGTGTGTGTGTGTCTGGGAGCATGCACGTGTATCTCACCTCATTGCCATTCTGTTGGGGTGACAGTGGGTCAATCAGAGCCAGTTGGACCACAGTCTCCCAGACGTGTGTGTGTGGACCACTTGCGGTCAGTTTGAACTGGACCGGTTCATCCAGACTGGCTGCCTGTCCCTGGGCAAAGATGGACCCATCTGTCCGCACGCTGAAGCTGGGGTCACTGCTCTGGAAGACCACCCCTTCATTCCCCATGCAGTCATCAAACTTCACTGCAGACAGAGACAAGGAGAGAGGAAGATTCAGGTACGATGCAGAGAAAGCAGTAAATACACGCACAATTGATTTCAGTGGAAGGTAATGAAACGGACACCAAGTACGTGACGCCGCTTAGGACTTCAGATCAAACTTTGCTGCACACTTTGCACACACAAAATGTTCACACACATATATGAAATACTCGCACATACATATATGAAACACTTGCACATACGTACATGCATACATATACAGTATATGTTTGTGTGAACGTGTTTGAGTGTTTCACATATGTACAAGTGTCTCAGTTTACCAGCATAAATGGGAAGCACAAAAATAAGAGGGTAAAGCAATCTGCTGCGACCGGCTTGACACTGTTACACTGGCAATTTCTCACTATTAGTCTAGTTCAAGACTTCATGAGGAGAACTCTCAGATAGTTCTCATGTGAAAAGCCACCAAGTGATGGTGTGGTTTTCATGCAGTGGTGGAGGTAGAGAGAACAGAGGTTGCAATTGAATTGATCACTGCAGGAGAGCCAAGTAGGTTATGAAAATGGCTCACAGCCATTTTCTAGCCAGCCAGAATTATAAAATAGGACTTCTGGTCATAATCTTCAAAACAAAACCATTATTGATATGATGTTGCAACATCTTTTTAGAAATGCAAAGTACCAAATAGTGAAAATACAAAAAAGATTTAAGGAGGAATCTGTAGTAAATGACAAAACAATTGTTATTTTCTTTCCAAAATATCCGTTTTGCTGCATATATTCATACCCATAAAGGGCTGCCAGAAATTCACAAACAACTCAAAAACAAAACATTATACCAGAAAACTTTGTCTGTCTACTATCTTGGACATTTCAGTGGTGGCTGAGATGTGACACTGGACACTGGAGCTCCAACTCCACAGTCTTTAGGGACAACTGGGCCTCAGCTATGGTTTGTTAGATAGTAGAAGTCCTTCTTAGTTTCCTGGTATGTCTTTTGCTTTAAGTCATCAAATATTAAATATGTTCTGCGTTCAATTTACATGTGCAAACAGTACTCTTCTATCAGGAAACAACCCACACACCAGTATACAATATAATGATATTTAATAACTGTAGCTTCACTCTAATTGAATGATTCCGCTGAGTATTTTAACAAACCTCAATGCTAGTGTACTTTTTTTTTTTTTTTAGGGGCAAATGTTATCCTTTTAATCTAAAGGCAAAGGCTTCTGGTCTTGCTGGCCATCTCTGGCAGCTCTCAGCTATGATGTCATCTCTCTTCACTATAATGGCCGCACAGATCGTCCCACCCTCCTCTTTTTATACCTTCTGTTTATACTGAGATGCCCTCCAGATAAACTGAGACGTTCATATACGTATATGAAAGACACACACACACACACACACACACAATGCTGTGTTTCATGTAAAGTATGTGTGTCAGTATTAAGTGCAATGCATGTACTGTATGTGCACGTTTCATATACATGTATGTCATTTTGTGTGTGTGAACAGCAAAGACTGAATTCTCCTACACTGCCTCTCGTAACAAAGACACACACACACACACACACACACAATATACCATATACAGTAAAGAGGCCTCTCCTTACATAGAGAGAAATAACGGTTTCAAGTGAACATGACGTGAAATGACCCATAACAGCGAGTCCTACTAGACCCATGTTAATGATAAGGATTATTGCTGTTCAGTAAGTACTCCTCATTCCCTGGGAAAAAAAACAACAACAACTCCCTGCACTCCAATAAAGAAATATGTCTATATCCAGTTTCACTAATTATGCAGAATCATTAAACGGAGGCAATGTGAAAGCCCATTAGAATGTATGAGCAGGGACTAAATGCAACTCTAACCTAAGTCATCAGAGCTTCCTTGCACTATACAGACACTATTGATTTCAAACAGCAGCTAATATGCAACAAATGAGCTTGAAATATAGAAAATGTCCTTATCCACCTCCCTCAAAACTGAAACAAACGTACAGTAGGAATGAGATATGGTGGGGTACAGTTACCGCAAGAACAACACACTGTGCAGACAGAGATGTAATAGGAGGGAGGTCAAGAAAAAAGAAAATTATCTTTGGTGTCTTGTGTGTATTACAATGTAGGGATTAAATATTTTTGCCTCCATATTGGGAGTTTTTTTTGCATTGTGACAGCTTTCTTTTCTTTGTGCTGATGTGAAGCCCTCACACAGTCCATGAGAAGGTGAGTCACAGCCAAGTCAAGCCTGTGCTTTGGCCTGAGGCCTCATGTCCTTCCTAGTCCACCGCCCTTACCTCCTCCCCTGCCCCACCCGCAGCCCTCTCTCTCAGGGATTACAATGTCTAGACAGCATATCGAAGGCGAACCCTGGGCTGAAGGCCGTAACTCCCTGCGGCCTCCGCACTTTCTCTCATCACACGTCTGTGCAACAGCTGAAGCAAGGCTTCCATTACAGACGGTAAACTGTGAGTAAATCCCACTCTTTGTTCTGTCTCCGTGAGCCCGGTGGCCCTAAATATGTCTGTGATCACATCGGTAACCTTCTCTCTAAGGCCAGACGCTCAGACAGCCACTCAGAGCGGAGTCAGATGAGGACTCCTCAACGACACTCTGTCCACTCGATGCAGCAGGTGTTGAGGAAGCACAAGTGTCCTGGTCTAGACAGGACATAAGAGGTGGATTACATCAACCCAAGAGGGAGAACAGCCTCTGTTGTTCGTCAGTCTGTTTTCCTCTCTCTTTGCATAACTACATTTCTAAAGAGAAAAAAAAAACCTTGGTTGCTGTTTTCTGTTCGTCTCATTCTCCTCCCCTTTTTCTCTAATCCTTTCTGCATTCCTTCTATCGTCCTTTTTGCAGCCTCGGAGAGATTAGGCTTGGAGGGTGGGGGGACAATAACAAATACACCAGTTGGCAAACATGTGCCTGTGCAAATAGAGTTTTGGAAGACAGCCTGATTGTATTAACAAAGAGGAAGTCAAAAATCTAACTCAAAACAAGCTTTATTGTAATGGTAAGTGCTCGTATCAGTCAAATATTGAAAAATAACAAGCAGCAGGTGGTCTGGTGCCCCTTTCTCTCTCTATCCTCCAATCATTGTCTCATCTCTCTCTCTGAGCTGGGCATGTGGCCAGCAGTGCAGTAGTGCTGCGGTCATGGTTGGCAGAGGCCTGTGGCTGTGGCTTCATATTGAGGGAGGGGGTGACAGAGGGGGATATCTTTAAGCAGATCAAAGCCTGCATGCTTGCATTCAGTCTTGTCGTCCCCCACGATGAAATTGGCGGAGGGACTATGGATCAACCCCGGTCCGTCTGTCCATTTGTCCGTCCGTCACGCACAATATCTCGGACACTATTGATTGGATTTTGATGAAACTTCGGGGAATGATGCGTGTTATTGCTCCTTTCCGGCATTTTCAAATTTACTTATTGGCCAAATAGGGGCGCTACAACATTTGTTTAATTGTCTGTACGTCACACACAATATTTTGGCCGCTGCTGATCATATTTCCACGAACCTTAGGGAATGATACGTCTCACTGCTCAATTCTGGCATTTAAAAAACTGCACTGATTGGCCTAAGGGGGCACTACAACATGTGTTTACTTGTTTGTCCATGTGTCGCATGCTATCTTCAACACCGCTGGTCAGATTTTGAAAAAACGTGCGGGCATGATGCATCTCACCACTGTGTTTCAGCATTTTCAAACACTAATTGGCCCAATGGGGGCGCTACTATTACAGGTCAAAACAAGGAGACATACTGGTTCCCAGACAGAGGCGGCATCATGCACGGAGGACGACATGTTTACTGTTGCCTTGTTTGTATTTTGGTGTGAGTGTGTGTGTATGTTGAGATAACTAATGTGTAAGAAATGGGTACTAATGTGCAGGTGTGTAATCAGTGTGTGGTGTGTGCAACAAAGCACTGAAGTAGTCCTGATTTTTCCATAGGTGTGTATTCTGTAGTTTCTACTCCTTTCTGTCCCAATCACTCACTCTCTCTCTCTCTCTCTCTCTCTCTCTCTCTGATGCCCCAAAGAGTTTTGACCTGATTCTTAATCGTTACTGTCACCAGACTACTGGAGAAAATGTTAGGAAGAAAAATCTCTGGCACAATAATTGACATTTGATTGTATGCCCCCTCTCCCACCGCCACCTTATTATGCACATTTACTTGTTTTCCAATATCCACAGAGACGACATCTAATTGTTATCTACAATATCATGCACTTGAATAAAAGAGTGAAGAAAGCTTCAGGTGTTTATATACAGCATTGTGTGTGTGTGTGTGTGTGATCTGTGTGAATGTGTATGAGCAGGAGGTATTTATTTTTATGATTGCCTGCCTGTCTCAACGGTGACAAGCTGAACTAACTGCTCCAATAGCAGCACACCAATAGAGTGGCAGGCCTAGCATCCAATTGGAGTACCCAGAGGCTCTTGTTCATGCGCCAATTAAAGATAAAGACAGTGCCAATTTTACCTCTCCATCAACACGCACACGCACACGCACATGCACACACACACACACACACACACACTCACACAAACCTCCAATAGCTCCACTTGCACACCATTGGGTCGATACCACTATAAGACAGATTATAAAAATCAGCCCACAACAGAGCAATGAAGCCCAACGGCCCAGCGCTGCACATTAACAAGTCTCCTAAAGCAGTGGGCCCAGGTTCTGCATTGATCTGACAAATAACACAGACGCCCTGCTGTGCCAAGCAGCCAGCCCAACACTTCTCCATTGGCTAGTCGAAGAGAGCAGTCACACCGCTAAATTGTTACACATGCCACCATGCTATGTGCCTCCTCCCACAGGGGTGAATGTGTTTTATTATTTCTTTATCAATATTGCTTGGAAGACAGTGTTTGTTGAGTGTGTTGCTTATGTGGATATGCTAGGGAGGATATTGGATAAGGGTGTCTCCAGCATTTTTTTCCAGTATTTCATTCTCATCCCCTCCCTCTCCCATCTCTGCCCTTTATTTTTTCCCCCTCTTCTAATTAAAGTTCCCCATCTCCCTCCAACAAGACAAGGACAAGGAGGAGAGGAACGCTGAAAAGAGTTGTGACCTTCTTGTGGTGTTCTCTGGACCAGCCTGACAGGAAGTAGGTGACAAGTGTTGAAAGGGAAGTGAGAAAGGGATACAATTGAGGGAGAGCAGGGAAGTTGAGTGGTGACAGAAAGAGGGTGAGAGGAGAAGGAGAGAGGGGAAGGGCGGCGGGACGGATGAGAGGATGGAGAGTGCGTAGCGGCGGCAATCAGAGAGACAGCGAGATGGAATGAAAGAACACAAAAGAAGAGAAGAAGACGGGGGGGGGGGGCAAGGCGTATTGGCAGATTGCGGCAGTTAAAGTGGAGATGTGCTGTGGAGAGGCGGCAGAGTGTATAGCTGCCGTCATTTAAAATGGTTTAAGTAGGGTGCGTTTGACTGCATCATATGTCACCCTGACCCAAGAAAAAACAGTTAAGAAACCTATTTAAAGAGTTCTGCATTGTGCTGATTTGTGCCCATTGTGGATCCCAGTGTGTCCAGAGATGGAGGAAGAGGAGGAGGAGGAGGGGAAAGACGGATGGGAGGAGGGGTGGGTTGGGTTGGGGTTGGCGCTTGGATCCTGGCTCAGCCGAGAGTGAACTGGCTCTCCCTCACACAGCCACATTGGAATGGATGGGATGCTCAGATGGCTGTTTAAACAGGTTAATTGGGCTGGCCTCCCGAGAGATCGAGACAGATGGATAGATGGATGGAACGAGAGAGGAGAGACAGAGACAGCGAAACAGAGGGAAAGAGAGAGCGATGGAGCTCGGAGAAATGGAAACAGAGGGCGGGATGAAGAGATGGATGGCGAGAGAGGATTATGGCTGCTGATCAGAGTGGCCGTGGGGAGTGTGTGGTCTAATCAGAGCAGACTGGAGTCCTACAGCGGGTTGGATGCTCGCTGACTGACTAAAAAGGGCCAGGTCCACTGTCCACCACTGATAGACTACGGAGGAGGAACACACCTCTGATGGAAGGGTGTGTGAAGCCGGTGTTAGCAGCCCCTCAGGGAGGCTGGTTTATCCTCACAGCCCTCCCAGACGCCTATGAGAGGACTTTGCCAGTGACTAGCTCCATTTAACAGAATGCCGTTAGTACGTGTGCACACACAGATACACAAACCGAAACAGAGTTTTTGGACACGCATCACACTCCCTTTGTTTTGCACCTTGTATGGCCATCCAGAAATAGAGTGCGGTGAGAATACACCATACCGAACATGTTTTTCCAACCATTCCAATAGAGTAGAAACAGAATTATAACGTTTCTCATCTTTCATTTTGTGCTTGAGAAAAGACTCCCCAACCAGCTACAAACAAACAAACAAAAATATTTCAATGAATTTAGTTTCCAAAGTCAAGCAAACTGAAAGCTATGAATTCGCTATGTCAAACATGCATCAAGGGCAACCCGCTTCTCTGGGTTCAATATCGATTTAACTTTGGTTTTAACCGTATTTTATGTTCATATGCTTTTGAGAAATTAGGAGGAATGGATTGCTCTGTCCTGTTTAATTGACAAGCACAAATCAACAGGGAAATCAAAAACAACTTTTAGCCTGAAGTAGTGAAAAGAGTTTTTAAGCCTTTTTCTAAGGCAAAGTTACCGCTGGCAAAACTGTGATGGGTAACTTTAATTGTATCCTCTGTGCTACAAAGTTTGTGTTATCTAGCTGTTCCATGAAAGAGGCTGAGCGTGGCTGTGTTGTGGTCGAGAGGAAAGAGAAAAAAAAAGATGAAGTTCAGGACCTGGGGCTAGCTGTGTGTGTGTGTATGTGTGTGTGTGTGTGTGTGTGTGTGTGTGTGTGTCCTGTCATCCTTTGTCTTTCCACGAGCATAAGCTTAGACTGTGTTGCAGAGAACTACATTGGAATGGGCAAAACAGTACTAACGTTTTTCAGAATAATGTTTTCATTCTGGGGATCATCATTCTGGGGATAATCGTTATTGATTATCTTCTTGTTTTGAATTTCAGTCATGGAACAACCATCCTGGATTTTGTTCCTCAAAACTTTGCCAACCTTGCTTTAAATACAGAAAAAGTGCATTGCAGCACTGGACTGTGTACCATACAGTGAATGTAGAGTGGTGTGTGTCCTGGATATGGATGGCCTGTGGCGTCTTATGTAAAATTAAGCAGCTTTACTCCATGTTTTGTTTGGTTGAACACCGATACACTTTACTTCACCGCCCCACTTTCTCTGGGTGAAAATCCAAAATGTCAGCATAACATATTAGGTCCTAGATAGAGCTTGGCAATGTTTTACCCTAAAATACCTCTCTTGGGTTGCTAGAATATCCTGTCTGTTCTAGCGTTGTTGTTTCACATTCAATTTTATGGAGTGACTGAGACGAAGACTTAGGCACAGGGAAGGGATTCAGGCAAACACAAAGCTATTCACAGCAGCATGTTTGCACGCACACATGTGCATGCACACATGAATCAAAAAATGCACAAGCATACACACACCCACACACACCTACACAAAGAGATTGTTTTTGGCTAATCAGCATCTCTCTAATGACAGATTAGTATTCCTCTAAACAAGCGCAGAAGCGCTTGATTGGTCTTCATCAATTCTCAGCCATCTCTCCCACCGAGGGGCGCTCAGTGGAGCCTGAGCTGGTATCAGCACTCCAAACAATCACAGTGTGTGTTGCTGTCTTTGACTCAGACACACAAAATCAGTAACACATATAAACACACAATGCCACTAAATGCCTATAAACAATGCCAAAAAAAACACACATGAAATGTACAGTATCAAACCAGCCTCACACAAAAAAATAACCAAATACATCAATACAATCGAATCAAATACTACATAATAAATAATCTCTTCATAATCACAATCTCTTGACACCTATTCTCCCCTACTTTCCTGCTTAGTAAATCACATCCCAATGATTAAAAACAAAGAATCGTACATTTGCTTCACACTGTACTATTTTCATTAATTATTCATTCCTCTCTTATTCTCCGTCTGCCTTGGGTGTTTGTGCAGATATGAAAAAAAAAATGGGAGAGACAGACAGAAGGAGAGCGAGACAGACAGAGAGGGAGAATGGGAGAAAAAAAGAGAGAATCAACGAGTCTTTTGGCAATTAGGGCTGGCTTTAGTGGTGATTAGGAGGGAAGGCAGTGAGAGAGAGAGAGGGATCAGGCTGAATAAAGCCTCTCCCAGGAAGAGAAAAGCCCCTCTGTAGAGAAAGAGGAGAGAAAAAAAATATCAGAGGAAGAAAAGTAAGCACAAACTTCCCCAACTTTCTCTGCAATAGCGCTGTGGGTCATTTTTGTGTGCTGAAAGCCGCATTCAAAACATAAAGCTCCGGGGAACCTGTCTCTGGTCTGCGCATCCATCTCAGTTTAGAAGCTGGACAGTTAGTTTTGTTGTTCTGGGGCTACACACACACACACACACACACACACAGATTTAAGCAGACACACTTAGACACAGTCAAAAGGTATTTACACAGCAAACCACAGCTCATATCCCTATGCTCCTCTCATTTCCACACAGCAGTCATGACTCCACTTCATTCAATTTGGCCTTTTACCCTGCCTTTCTGTGGTTAAGGGGAAAGAAAAATCCGTGAAGCACTCTGGTGGTTGCGGTTCAGTGCGTTTTCTGGATCGATAGCTTACAAATTCAATGATGGATTTGATACGTACAGTATAGGTTAGCTTTCCCTGGAGCCCCAGCCCAGATTCTGTATCACTTTGTGCTATACTGCGATGCCTAAAGCCCTGCAGCAAGCGATCTGATAGAGTCTGACCGACAGGACTTAACAAAGTGCTAGAGGAGTAAAGAAGACTGAAAGGTCAGCATGTGTCTGTATGTGTGTGTGTGTGTGTGTGTGTGTGTGTGTGTGTGTGTGTGTGTGCGTGTGTGTGTAACACGTCTGGCGTCTGCAGGACTGCCCATGGCCCTGTGTCCTGGGGGACAAGAGCTGGTGGTATAGGTGGTTGGTAATGGTTATGTGAGGCTGGAGTAAGAAGGGGGGAGGGATGATGGCTGTCTTGTCTTTCAGAGTGTACAGTACAGTTCACTTTGAGAGGGACTGCTGTTGTCAGCAATTTCCACCAAGCCGGGCCCTGCAGGATTTGGGTTTGCTTTCACACATTCTAATTTTTCGAGCCCTCCTCCACCCTCCCCTTCTGTTTACCCGCCCTCTAGAGCCACCAAGACTCAGGTGCCATTTGTCTGGGACAGTGATCCCAAGGTCGGTATGTGTGTGTGTGTATGTGTATGTGTGTGCGTGTGTGTGTGTGCGTGTGTGTGTGTGTGTGTGTGTGTGTGTGTGTGTGAGTATGTTCCAAGACTGTCCTTCCCTCTCCGACCCTAATATCTATCAGCTTCCCCTGGATCAGCTCCCAGTCACCACCTAGTCCCTACGCTCTGGACCAACCGCTGAATCTCTCCACATTATACTGGAGAACAGAGGAGGAGCAATGCAGATACACTGGTATACAGAAAAGACAGCCTAGTACAGGTCATCAAAGCAAAGGATTCAACTTTTGCCATTTTGTTTTTTTCAATATTTGCCTGCGAGCATCAAGCGTGCTTGTTGTAAAGAAAAAGAAATCATTTTCACATTGTTTTCTCAAGCTTCCCCGAGGAAACAAACAGCACTAAATTGCTTTTCCCAGCTGCTGGAGGAAATAGAGGCTGTATTTCTCAAATCTAATCAACATCCCTACATCAAAACTTTGAGAAAATGTTCTGTATTTTCAATTGTACAGTAGCGGCCAGAACCTAAACCCAAGAAATCCCCCTTGACTTTAAAGCATGGAAAAACATACACATGTAATAACTTGATCTGGATGGGGGATAAAGAGCATGGTTTTTCAATATTTAAGAGGCTATATCACTTCTTTTCTTCCTGGAAAGATAGCCATCAGGCTGTGATCCCAACGATCCAGGGGCTGACGGTGGACCAGAGTTGCTGAACCATGCAATTAGTGGTTCTTAAGTTTCACTGAGAGCGGAGCTGAGCTGAAAGTTCAACCAACGGCCAAATCAGGGCCAGGGCTCCAAGTACTATTGAAAAAATGAGAGAGACAGAGCATACCAGGATTGCCGTATCAATAACTATCACATTAACAACTCTGTATTGACATGAAATTAAATAATGCATTGGTTGATTCACACTTTTATTGAATTTTGTATTTAAAATTGCATTGCTGTATATTGATTTCTCTTATTGAAGTTGAAAGTGGATCAAGCACCACTGTATTTTGTGAAAACCAGGACTGCTCTTACAAAAACACTTACAAAACAGATGCCATTGCAAAGTTGTCTGTCATCGCTATTGTACTTACAATTACAAAGGGACAATGGCAATCAGTCCCACCTGTTAGGTAAAATGAAACACTGTGAAAATCCGGATCCAGAGATCCGGATCAAATTCAATTTACACCACTAGCCATGGCACGATAATTTGAGTTGTCAAATGCCAAAGGTTCCCTATGTGTGTGTGTGTGTGTGTGTGTGTGTGTGTGTTTGTGTGCATGCAGGTTTGAGTATGTCTTTGTCTGTGTGTGTTTATAAGCCTTCGAGCAGGAGTACGGTGTCACATGGCCAAGCTAAAGGAGAAACATTAGTCACTGATGATAACTAACAAGATCTTCCTGAGGACATGTGTGTGTTTGTTTATGTATGTGTGCGTGCATATGCGTGTGTGTGTTCAGCATCACTGGGCTTTACAGAGAGGTGACCGATGGGTCTTAAAACTGTCAGCTAAATGTTTCTTAGGGCTTGTAGGCAATAACAAAGCATATCCCAAAGGATGACTGAGTCAGTGTTTTTAGTGTGTCTACATAAATGTGTGTGTGTGTGTTTTGTTTGAGTGTGAGTGTGCGTGCACACAGTTTGCCTGGTCCAAATATCTCTCCTGTGGGTGAGAGCGTGAAGTATAGGAATGCTTTACTGCAACTGTTGATAAGGTGCACATTGGTATGACGGGCCAATTAGGCCTGTCAGGTAACACCTATACACACACACACACACACGCACACACCATGGAGAGGGATTCGCAGTAGCTAGGGGCTGGAGGAGGCTGGCAGACAAGGGCTCCCAGAGGTACAAATACAGGCAGCGGTGTAACAACCCCTCCTCTCCCCTCTCCTCCCCGCACCCCCACCCCAACAAACAAATCCTCCGGTACACACACACACAAACACATGCGCAATGCAAACAAATGCACATATATCATTAGTCAGCCTGTCAGGGATGCGGTACCAGACTTCATTGCAGCTAATTGTTGTGCAATCTAGCAGGAGTAAGCCCCGGAGCTCTCTTGGAGAAACCATGTGCAGCATGTGGCGTGTGTCTATGTGTAGGTTTTTGTGAATGTGTGTCTGTGGGTGTGTGTGTGTGTAAGAAAGAGACTACATATATATATATATGCATAAACATGTGTGTGCGTCATTGTGAGTGTAGTGTGTGTGTGTGTGTGTGTGGTCTGCTAACAGTATGTGTTCTGTGTACAGGGGAAATAAATTAGCAGCGCTAGCAGGTTGCTCTGACAAGTCCTGTTAATGAGAACATCCTCCAGAGCCTTTTGGGCCGGGGAGAGAAACCAGAGGCCGTGATCATCTGTTCAGCCAGGAAGATGGCATGGAGGGAGGGAGGCTGGAGAACAGCTAAAATCCTGCACAATTAGACCACACCATCTGCAGGAGAAGTGCTAATGTGGAGTTGGAACCATGAGCGGTGGAAAGAGAAAGAGAAAAAAAACAAGGAAGTGTACTGTAGGAAAAGATGATCAAGAGGAGCATGGAATAGATAAAGTAGACATAGACAGCAGGATGCGGGAATAGGCGTTGCTTTGTTTTTCTAAGCTATAGTCACGATGATTCTGCACTTCGCATGGACATTTGCACACGCGGCACTGCTAATGTTGAAAAAGCATATGGCATTTGGAACTGAAATACCCTCTAGGCAAACATGCTTTAGTGATGTACAGCATTGTAGCAAAGTCAAAAATTGCCAAAGGCGGTTGTCCCCATAGGGTGTGTAAGAGCTGCATTTGAGTGAGTGAAACTGCACGATATGATAGAGCTATAATGTTGTATTAAAAGTCTGGAACCTAAAAGAATACTGGAGAGGATAGAAAGCTTCCAAATCTTTGATCATCAGAGCGTATCAGAGAATCAGAGTGCCCTGCATTGTGATATTCATGCGATGTGTGCGAGTGTATGCATGCATCCATGTGTGTCTAGGCATGTGTGTGCGTGCGTGTGTGTGTGTGTGAGCATGCGTGCGTATGTGTTAAGTTGCCAATTTGGCTGCAGTTGACTCACCTCCACCTGGCTTAGTGAGGCAAAGCCAACTGGCTCTGCATGAGTTTGGAAAATCACAAACCAAGTAGAGGGGCTTAGAAATGCATGAGGTGCTTCGCTGTGTAGCATTACCATGATTCATCTTCACAAAACTGCAAAAGCTCCTGATAATCGCTTTAGCTAATCCTTGCACGCGTCGGGCAAACAGGCGTGGAGAGAGTGAAGGGGAGGTTCTTTAACCCTGGGGAGAGGACTGAACTGGGTAGTGGTGCTGGTGCTGGTGTGGGTGGGGTGTAAAAGGGTTGTGGTGGGAGGTGTGTGTGTGTGGGTGGGTGAGTGGAGGGGGGGTTGAGCTTAGACAAAGCCCTCTGTCTGTCTGTCACTTGTGGAAGCCCTCACAAGTGTATCCATGTCAAATGCAGAGCATGGAAAACGCCCAGTGGAAGAGAAGGCAAGATAGGAGGAAGTCAAAGTGGAGTGGAAAGACTCAAACAATATTTTATGGTCAGTGCTCCGAAATTATGGTTCTGGGTTTGGTGCAACACATTTTTGAGGGTTCAAGTTTAGGATGTTGGGGTATGATTGGGAGGAGATGGAATGTGTGTCTCTATGTGTATCTGTTTGTGTATGCATGCGTGTGTGTGCAAGCATGATGTGTGCATATGCAAGAAGCATGTATATGTGTGTGTGTGTGTGTGTGTGTGTGTGTGTGTGTGTAGGTGTGTGTGGGTGTGTGTGTGTGTGTGTGTGTGTGTTTGCATAGATGCAGTGCAAGCTGTGCATGCCATTGTCTCTATATGTAAGCATATCTATCACTATCTCCTCTGACATACTGATTGCCTCTCGTTCTCAGCACTGCCTGGCTGCGAAGCCCCACCTGGGTTGCTTCTATTCCTAGACTTTGGTTGCCTCCAGTAGTGAGACAGCACAAAGGTTCACACCCAGACTGACACCTAGCTGGGACTTGGCCTATAGACATGGCCACAGGATCACCTCATTAGCATCAGAAGGTGCTCTGCTCCCTGACAAGTGAGACTTCACTCCAGTGCTTTCACAAAATAATGAGGAAATATAACCTCTAATAGCTAAATATAGGTAACACTGGACTCAAGAGACTGAAAGCAGAAAACAAACACTGAGAGAGTTGTCTCCGGCCTCTCGAAGTTCCATGAGATGTGGGCGTGGGGAGTGCACAAAGAAAACAAAAGATGACTCTAAGAAGAGGAAGTGATAGTTGAGCAGTGTTTGATGAGAGCTCTTAGCCTGTAGCTATAATGCATTAGGCACAGATCAGCCACAGCCAGCTCCCACACTGTTAATGTGGAACACATTACAACTGCACAATGAGTTATGATTGCCATTAAAGAGCAAATGATTCAGACTTCACAGCTGGACTTAAAGGGCTGCCACCGCTGTGCCCTGTCCTTTCTTATTCCTGCCCACACATCGCTCCCCTGCCACTCCAGTCACAAACACTCCATGAGTATCGTCTTGGCGTGCGAGGCTCTCTCCCTCCACATTTGGCAAGCGTTGCCACTTTTGTTGATGCATGTATGTTTTCTCGTCACTTTGCATGGAAGCAATCATGAGCTGCGAGGTGGAGGATTGAGAAAAATCTATGTTTCCTCTGTGCATCAACGTAAATACAGAATCTATGATATGATTCTGACAAACCTGGATTTCCCAGTTTCTCTTGAGCAACCTTAGCCAAAACAGCTCAACTGCTCAACACCAGGTTAGGTAAACTCCCTCTTGAGGCATCTCTGTCCTCATTCAAATTCTCTCTTCCTCTCTCACCGTCTCGCTTCACCAACGCTAGCAGGAGTTCCGATGAGGGCATCATGCATTTTGACAAAGCTTGAGGGAGTGCTAGGTAAGGAAAATGGGGGGAGAGACAAGGAGAAGATGCAGGAAAGGGTAGAATCACAGATGAAGAGACCTATCTTCCTATTGCTCTCTCTCTCTATCTCGCCCACATGATCTATCCCTCCCTCTGGGGCCAGTAGGCTAGCTGTGAAATGAATGAGAGGCAAAGCGTGGGCAGGCGCTAACGCTAAGATAATGACGGCGTTTTGTCAGTCCTCGCCTCGAGCGCCGTCTCTTGGCACATGAAAGAGGAGGTGGATGGCAGGACAGTATGATGGGAGAGAGGCTATGTGCTTCTGCGCTAACAGTACTGAACGCATGTTTCTGAGGACTACAGGCGTCGGCTGGAGAGAGTACAGAACAGCATTTGATTCAGCCGTTTGATCCACACAAACACAGCTAACTGGATAAGAGAGCTCTCAGACTATGTCAAGAGTTTATCGGTGGTCAGAAACCTCATCCGCTTCTCTCCATCTACACCGCAGTCGAGAAAAGCTGTGAGCAATTACAGTGAAGAGAAAAGTTTCCCTCCAAGAACATGTAATGAGAAGTATTCGAGGTAGGAGACTATCCTCACAGTGTTTTATAATATGAGGACCCCAGTGAGCTGGCCTCGACCTCTGTGGCGATTCCTTATTTAGCTCCCGGAAAATAAAGAGGAAGAGACCTGCATCTTCTTATGAGGCTGAGCGTCTCACTGTGGAACATTGAAACCAAATGAAACCATCGTAGCAGCGATTGCTACTAATTATCACTGCTGTTTAACATCAGACAAAACAAACAAATAAACAAACAAACTGACAGCAAATATTAAAACTGTTCTCCCTGGGTAAGATTGAGCCTCATTTATTTCGAGTCCTGCTGGAACATGATTTGTGACTGCCTGCCCTTGCTGTGCATCAGATACCCGACAGATGCTTAGTTACGACTAAGCCACTAAAGACAACACTTAACGGTACAGTCACGCAAACGGGGGGAAGCAGAGAAAAACAATAAGCTCGGAGAAAAATCATAAAGCACAAAGCTTAGGAAACAGATAATTAGATCTGTGACAACAGAGCACAATCACTGTGTCAGCGGGGATGGAAATGCCTGCATTGCACGAGACAAAGGCACAATGTGCCTGTCTGAACAAATCTAACATATATCAAATTCAATGATTGAGTCATGCTTTGCATCATGCAAATTGCTATTATGAATAATGATGCCAAAATGAAGACGAGAAAAGTTTATCTTTCAGTGAGTTTTTGGTAAATCCCTCCCTGAGTCATTGGGTCTTTTCCCTGGCACCGGCTGAACAACAGCACAGTAACGACAAAAGTCCTGTCAGTGCCTCATTAGACTGCTCATTAGGAAGCTGGCTGTATATTCAAACACCCTCTGTGGCTGGCCGTTTGAGTCAAGGCTAAGTCATCTCTCTCGCTCTGCAAGGCTGAGGGCTCAGGGAGGTCAGTGGGATGTGTCTTTATTAGTTCCATTACATTTTCTCTGACTGCTCTGGATCTAACCGGCCGATCCTGGGGTCAGACAGCCTGAGGCCCCGTCTGACCTCCTGACCTCTCCTCCCCTAAGGTACAAGTTTGGATTATCTTGATGCCGTAAACCACTTCCTCCCTTCCTGCTGTCTATGTCTACTTTAATTGGAACTTAACCTTGAACTTGACCTTTCAACTTTCATCACTGTGTTTATGTGCAAGATATACGGCCGCGGCGATCCTTGAGCTGAACTTGATCTCACATCCACAAACTAGGAACGCATCCATCAAGGACCTCATAAGCAATTCAGTGAGTCATTAAAATGAAAGTGAAAAATTATCGCTGAATACATAAGCAGCACTTAAAACAGATGAAGAAAACTGTCAATCATGTGTGCATCAGGTTGGGAGTGTGAGACGGCATGACTGTCTGGTGGGTTGGGTCCCAGATGCTGCATACTCCAGCACTGGCTTCGGTCAGGAGAGGACATGTGGAGGAGGTGGCACTGTCCGTCACTGCCAGAACCAGCTTTCTGCCTCGGCGTTTGGCACCTGGCCGCCTGGCAGCCAAGCTACTGACTCTGCATACAAGCTTCACTCTCTCTTCATCCCTAGGTCCATTATCCATACTCCTCTAGAGACTTTTCTAACCCTCACTGGTCATTCTCTTACCACATGTTCCCCCATTTTTCCAGCTACAACCTCTTGCACTTCTCCACTCTCCCTTCCTGTCTTTATGTGGGAGACCGTCGGAAACCCAATGCTAGCAGACAAAGTCTGCTGCCTTAATACAGTCTGCAGAACTGCAGCACCGTCTCTTGTAAACGTTTGTGTGTGTGTGCATGTATTTGTGCATGATCATGTTTATGTGTACTTATACATACATGTGTGGTTATGCACATATGTGAGCACAAGAGAGAGATAAAGAGTGTGAGAGAGATAGAGAGAGAGACAGAGAGGGAGAACATTGAAACAAATTCTTTGCAAATCAATGTCAATGTGACACTGGGAGCGAGAAGGAGAGTGCCTGATAATGAGGTAAACAGAAAGCACTCTAAAGCATCTCTTGATTTGTTTCCTTCAATTTCCCATCAGAACAGGCTAGGGATACACTACCAGGGACCGGCAGGCAGCAGCCTTTTTAATCAAAATGTGAATATCACAGTCGGGCAGGAAAACCCGCAGATCAGTGGCGTTGTTTGGAAAAGAGGGGTAGGATAAATAAAAAGCAAGGGAAAGAAGGAAAATAGGGAGGGAGAGGTAAAAAAAGCAGGACGATATCATCTCCTATAGGTTGTGTTGACACTAGGCCATGGAAGGAAAGCAGCGGAGGACGAAGGAGAGGGAAACAGCAGACAGGAGCGGAAGAGGAGGAGCGGATGCAATTAAAAGGCGGGGTCAGAGGTGAGAGAGGGCTGCGGGTGATTAATGCCCCACACACTATAGACACCGCCACACACACACACACACACACACACACACACACACACACACACACGCACACAGCTAAATTGATTCTCTTTCATTTTTTCTCCTTCCCATTGTCTTGCTTTCTCTGTCTTCTTTCAAGATTCTCAACTCTAAAATACACAGGACAGTGATAGTAAATACATAGATGTACGATTACAGATATCTCCCAATGCACTGTAATACTAATCTGTAAGTCTTGTCTGAAGTGATAAATAAAAATAAGAATTAAATAAAAAAATCCCAAAAACATATTCATTGTATGGCCGCAACTCAATAGTGGCTCATACTTTTTCTCGGAGTACTGCAGTAACTAAGTTGAAAAGCAGAGCCCATTCCAAATTAAATCAAATTGAACAAACCACATTCCAAATCAGCCAAATCACATTCAATTGTTTTTTCAAACTATTTTTAAAATGGTCAAATTGAATAATAGAATAAAGTAAAAGCCTAATTACTGTGTTCATGTGGGTTTGTGTATTTTGCTAGCTTAATCTGCTCTTCCCTGTCACACTGGGTTAGAGCAGTGCCACACGCTTACAGAGACATAATGAGTGTATCTTTGTGCCATAATTACTGGGTGCAACAGGAACTGTCAATACACATGAAAGGGTGAGCTTCCACACACACAACTATAAAGACATGGACAGAGGCACACTTAGACAGGCGTGGGCACACACACATATACACACACCCACGACGGAGCAGAAAGCATAAGCGGTTTGCATACGATCATCGATCTGTCCATTCAGCTGCTACACAGCCAGACAAAGGAAGAAAACAGCACTTTTGTTTATGCTGCTATAAAATGGTGAGCTTGTGCCTGGAGGGATAGAAGAGGAGAGAAGGCCACATCGATATCAGCCAACTGGCTATTTCTTGTTATTGTCCATGATACTGCGTCTCTTTGTGAGAGAGGAGACAATAGCCTTTGACTACTATATGAAAGTGCTAGAGGGGAAATGAGGTGTGGAGTAAAATCAAATTGATATGGCTCCAAACAGGATTAGTCTTTGCCTCAATTACCAGATGAAGATTTAGTGATTTGTTGCTAGAGAAATGCTTGGTGTGCTGCTATTTGGCTGAAGCTGTGTGTTTTATGATGCCCTGGGGGCCTACTGTATTTAGTATACAGTACAATCACTTCTCACAAAGAGATTTACATTTTACCTTCTATTAAAAAGAGCACAGCAACAGCATTCATTCGCTTCATCACCTCAGTGGGTGAAGGAAGATTAAATCTAAATCTGAAGCCAGAAAGACATCTTTGGCACACAGGTTTTCAACGATCTTCCTGTGATGGAGGTTGTAGGAAAAATGTAGCGAATATACTGTGTTAATATTTGATTGAAAATGTTATGAAAATCTGTGTTGCAGCATCACACATCAAGAGTATGTCTCTGAATTTTGAGTGTTCCTGGCACTCTCAGATGAATTGAAGAGTGAGATCTGGAACCGAAAAAGCTTAGTATTGGTATCTCTACAAACCCTGAAACAACTTTTGGACATCAAACTGCTGTCGATTTGAAGTAAAGAATCAAAGCTGAAAAGTTCTAGGTGACCTGGTTCAGGTAAGTCTGTAATGTGTTATACAGTAAGCCATGGCAACTAAGAGCTATGCTCTCAGACATAATTAGACCTGACTCCAGCCAAGGTTAAAGTCTCTCAAAAAGCATCTGTACAGCATCTAAAGTAAATTTGATTACACCAAAAAGCCAAAGCTTTGAATGAGCAACAACTGCAAACTCTGGCAGGAAAAAAAGAGCAGAACAATTAAAACATGCACAAACACAAAATCAATGCTAGCACACAAATAAAATGCACTGGCTGAGCCAACACAGGCTGTTTTCCAATTAATCTTGCTCAGTAACATTCCAATTTGGAGCACCAATTACTACTGGCAAAACTTGAAGATGATCCCACAGGAGCTTTTGTCCTCGAGTGAAAACACACCTATTCACATAAACACGCACAGGAAAACATGTGCATGCAACAATAAGTAGCTACCAGAGTAAGCTGTTACTTATTAGTTATAGTCATTGCATTCCAGGAGTAGCGGCGTGAATTCGCTATGGCTGTTGTAGGGGAGGAGGAGAGTCCAGCCTCCTGGCTGACTTCTGGCTTGGGAGCACTTGGATAATTCAGAATAGAGCTGTCACTGACAAACCTGCTGGACACTGCTGCACACCGGGAATAGAATCAAACTCCAACTCCTGCTTCATACAAATAGAAACTGATGAATTAGGAATGAGCCCAGAACAAGGCTCAAAAAAGCCATCCCTTGTAAAACTGGACTGCTGGAGGGGGAGAGCGGGGGGGGGGGGGGGGGGGGGGGTGCGTAAGGGGGGGTGGGGGTGGGGGGGTGGTTGCACAAAGGGGGAAACATGGAGCAATATCCGGCTGCATCCGCGGAGACTGTGCACAATGAGCTTCCTGGTAATGATACAGGCAAATTATTCTGCATTCTCTTATCCGTATTTTTACCCCTTGATTATGATCCTATTAAAAGTCCTTGTAAAGTGTTCCATTATGTGGCACTAAGCTGGCGAAGACTGACTCGCCATCCAGACGGAGAGAAAAAAAAAAGAGAAAGCAAGAGAGGAACACAAAGCAAAGGAGAGAAGGGAGGAAAAAAAGGATGGGGGGAGCGGAAGAGAACTGCGGCGGGAGCTCTGGATGGACGGCAGGAGAGCTATGTGGTCTATCAGTGTGACTGTGTGGGGAGTGTAATCAGAGGGAGGGAGCAGTGCATCATTATTCAGGGTGAGAAGCAGGCAGAGAGATGCTGAGAGGTAAACCAGATGATGGAGGAGCCTGTGATTCCCCTACTCACCTCTGCCGCTGCCCCCCGGTCCACCCCTGTTAAACCCTGAATCTGGAGCTGGGAAAGGAGGAGTGCACAGCGGCAGGTGCGGTGCTACCCATCACTATCGCAATGGGGGAACACGGTGCTGCATTTACTCTTAAATCAGAACATGGCAGGGGGTCAAGACAGAGCTTATTTGTTTGTGCGTGTGTGTATGTGTGTGTTTCGCACACGCACAGAAGGCACTCAATGAATAATTTTGTTAATTTTATCTATCTATTTATCTGTTGGTTTGTTTACTGTTATTTATTTACTGTTATTTATTTGACAAAGTAGACATCAATAGAAAACAGTTTGAACACAGAAGAGATATCATATTAGCTCTTTATTGGGGCGGCTGTGGCTCAGGAGGTAGAGCGGGTCGTCCACTAATCAGAAGGTGGTAGCGTGGTAGCTTGCCACCATCGGTGTATGAATGTGTGTGTGAGTGGGTGAATGTAGGAATTGTTGTAAAGCGCTTTGAGTGGTCGGTATATAAATGCAGTCCAAAAATGCAGTCCATTTATTGAGAGGTTATTATGTACTTTGTTCCACAGTCAATGCCATAAACGATATAATGTCTGTTCCCTTCCATCTGTATGACGTGAATTGAGATGAATGGAAGAGATGTGCTCTCATTCATTCTTGGACTGTCCTTGCGGCAGATCTCAGGAGGCAAAAGAATTAGGCTGTGTGTCTGTCCGTCTCCGTTCATTTCAATTAATTTTCAATGAGAGCTGTCCGTTGTCCGGGCAGCGCTGATGACGCGTCCGTCTCTGTCAGATTTCCGTACGTTTTGACGGACAGAAAGTTCAACCCAGTTTAATTTTTCCTGGACGGACGGATTTGTCACCGCAAATCAGAGGCGTTTTTTAAAAAATAGCGTTGACGTTCCAAAACAGCCCAACTGACAGACATCTATCCGTTAGTAATTCTGTCCGTTTTCTGATGGATCAGTGTGGCCGCGGCTTTACGGGCTACACTAGAACAATTAAGTCTGCCTCCTGTCCAGATGCTATCAGAACTGCACAGGGCGGTAAACAAGGCCAGATAGGACCGGGCCCCAGGAACCGGAATGAATCACAGCTAAGACTGATACCAAGGCTCCTCTCTCTCCTTTCCACTGCAGATAAAAACACCACAGCTCCAGCCTCATGCTTTATATCCTACCAAAGAGCTTAGTCGGTCAGAATGTTCATAGGCTACATGTTTTCGAAAATGGGCTGATCTCTACATCATAGAAAGTCTGATGAGCTTGACAAAAACATATATTGTGTGTGCGTCTGTGTGTGTGCACGTGTGTTTGTGTATGTGTGTGCAAGCACAAAAAATAGAGATAGAGATTGTGTGTGCAAGCGTGCCTGCTGAATATTTGTTTGAACGCCCATCAGTGTGTGTCTATCTGTCTGCGAGTGCCTGTGTGTCTGTGTGAGCTGTACAGATGCTGTACAAGGTACAAAAAGGAGAGATAAAGATGACACATGGGCAGACAGACAGAGCTGAGATAGGCTCTGTCAGCCCAGAGGTGGCTATCCGCTCCTTCACAAGCGTTCTCAGCTTTTCCCACCCGATTAACTGTCTGGCAAACTCAGACCGGCTCTGAAACTGAGAATTGTCACCCCAAATAGTATTTGTGACTCCTGATTGATTTGTGAGGTTCATCTGGCCTGCCAAAAGACTCAGAAAAGCAAAAAAACATCAACAATTATTTTGCTTGGGAGAGTTTTTTTTTGGGTGATGAGACGCCCAGCGGTTTGAACTAGCTTCTCCGAGAATTAGAATTACTGAGCTGACTGTGTGAAACAGTTAAAGTGATGCGGCCGTGCGCTGGAGAGCAGACGGAGCTGATAGAGGTCAAATTGCTCGGAGCAATAATGATGTCGTAAGTGGGAGCTGGTTAGCGGTGAGATATAACAATGAGGCCAGGTCTCAAGCATTTGCTGTACACCCTTATGTATCTACGTATATATTAATCAGCAGAACTATTCTCTTTGGCTTTCATCCATTTTTCTTTTTTCTTTCAGTGTCTTTTTTTTTTTCAAAAATTGTGTCATCTTGTTCTTTGAGGGGAGAAAATTGAATTTCCTTCCCAGTGCCAGCAGGGAGGGGATGGGGTAATGATGAGCATACAATACAGTTTGAACAATTTTTCTTTATTCCTTTCACTGCCACTGTCTTTCTCCTGTCCTCTATCTCCCCCTCTCTTGCTCTATGTGTGTGCATGTGTGTGTGTGTTCACGCATGTGTGTGTGTGTGTGTCTTTGTGCGCCTGTTTGACTAGCAAGCTTCCTGTCCCCATGCAGGGAAACATATCTCCTACAGATAGCATGCACAGAAGTAACACATCTGTCTTGAAAGAAGAAAACGTGAAAAAAGTTTCACGTTTACTATTACATGCAAACTGACAGAATTCAACAGCAAAGGCACAAAAAAAGAATCTAAAAGCCCTGCTCATATCATTCCCACAGACATCTGGCAAAAATGAACACAGTTTGCACCATATCATAACATCATCCCTGACATCAGCAGCAATTAAACTATCACTTTATGAATAGAGTAATGTTTCAGCTCTGTTGTGTCGTGGCACGCTCTGTGCTACATAACGCTGCTGCCTGCAGAAATACAGGGAACAGGAGACAGTTGTAGACCTGTGAACTCTGTCATCCTTTATTGAAGATGACATGTACTTTTAGCACGCATCGCTCCCAGGCTTTCTCCCCTGCGCCCTCTTCCTCAAACACACAACTGGGAGCACACACTCGAAAAACAGAGAGTGCTACAGACACACATAAAACACATATGAGCTCATACTCTTCAATTCTGCAACAAAAAAAGACGCGTATAGACATACACACACGGCTGATCTAGGTGTCCCCTGGGTCGTCCTTTTCTGTACAATAAACCTTGTTAGAGATGCAGAGGCGTTGTAATGACAGCCATAACCATTCCGGAGCAGTTAGTCTTAGTACCACCTCAACCCCTAAGTCTGCTGGGACGGCTACTTCACACACTCTTTTATTGCCTTCATGATCATTAGTATCTCCATTATATCGCTGTCATCCTCATCATTTACCTGACAAACGCAGCCTCAGCAGGATCTTTCCTCTCGCTCTGTTTCGGTCTCCTTCCCTCACACACACACACACACACACACACACACACACGCATGCACGCACACAGATTAAAAGAGTGTCCTTATTCTGCACAATACCTGATTGAGTGAGTATTGATGACGCTGGATGGTTGTATTCAAATAGATGAGGGGAAAAGAGCACCAGCAGATTAAATGCTTTGGAAGATATCCATGTATTACACATCAGTGCAATAGTTCACCAAGCCTACATGTGACCCAAAGCAGAGACATAGGATCAAGAACAGACCTGATTTGCTCTGCTAAGTGGCATCTTGGTGGCAGCAGGTATTTCTAGTCCAGCAGTTCAGCAGCAGTGGATAGTAAATTGTTTTGCAGCAGTGCAGTTTGGGGGATGTAGTGTTGAGATCAATACTGAGTGATCCTACTGTGCTGACAGGCTACTGTACATTCCTCTGTGGACCCTTCTGTCTGCCTGATAAACGCTGACACTCAGAAACATGACACTACTGAGGTGGACAAGTGTGTCTATGTGTGTATGTGTGTGTGTGTGTGTGTGTGTGTGTGTGTGTGTGTGTGTGGAAAAGGAAGAGAGATGTGAATAGAAGGATCTCCAGGGATAGCGATGCTCGGATGTGTCTAGGGATTGCTCTGATGGTGTGTTGTGCGTTTTGTTGTATGTCTTGGGTGTCTCTTCCATACCTCTTTCTCTTCATTGGAGCCAAGATTATTCCGAGGAACAGCACACACACACACACACACACACACACACACACAGACACACACACACACACACACACCATAATCCACAAAACACCTCTGTTCCCCTGACTCCTGTGGCAGTGGGATTTCCTCTGATGCAGGTGTAATGGTGTGTGTGTGTGTGTGTGTGTGTGTGTGTGTGTGTGTGTGTGTGTGTGTGTGTACAGGACCAAAATGCAATTACAGAGAGATTAGAGCAGATGACGCATTGCCCACAAGTGACAAATACACACATGTTGAATCTGAAGATTAAATCAAAGAGGGGCAGCAGTGTGTATGTATGTGTGTGTGTGTGTGTGTGTACGTGTGATACATGGTGCTTCATACAGTGTGTGTGTGTGTGTGTGTGTGTGTGTTTGGTTGTCATGTATGTTTAAATCCCTTCCTCCAGCCATCGTTCATTGAATTCTCTCTCTCTTTCTCTCTCTTTATCTTCCTTGTCTCTCTCATCATCCCTCTATCTCTCTGTCACTGTAACACACACTTTCCTACTCCTAAGCATTGTAACTGTCTGCCTCTTCAAGTGACAGAGGAGAGACTAAGAAAACGGAAAAAGGAACCATGTTCAGACGTCTCTCTTACCCTTTTATTTTTTTCTACTGACGCAATACCCAAACAGTCAGTGACACCCCTCCCATCAGTGATCCACTCCTCTCCACTTTCTCTCTTTCTCACTGTTTTTATTCAGTTATCAATTTCCTTCCTCTGAAAACTGTCCTTTCCTTAGCTGTCAGCACATCCTCCTCTATCTTATGTCCTAATGAAGTCCTTTGAAGTCCTATTCAGTACAATGGCAATGGGAAGACATAAAAAAAAACTCAGGGAAACAGAAGGAACAACAGATCAGAGGCTAAACGATAATGAGTGGGGGTAAAGATATAAATGATTGAATGTATGAATCAAATGAATGCTAAAAGGCTTTCTGCTCCTCCATTCAGGGTGCACATGGATAATTGTCTGGGTTGTATCCAGCAGCATAGAGAGTCTTCAGATCTTTCCTAGCCCAGTCTAGGCCCATTGGAGTATGACAGGGCTCTAATAAGCAAAACCGGCCCTAATGCCTGCTGCTTCCTCACTTTAGTTAAACACAGTGATGTAAGCTGACAAACATACATCAGCAGCTACCTGGGAAATTGGACTGCCGTACTTGAGGTAATATATTCTCTATGTCAAAGGTGAATGCTCTGCCTCAGGCCATCCTCTGCTCTTTCTCAGCTGAAGGATCACTTTCATTTGCCAGCGTTTGAAAGCCTTGGAAGTTCAATGATAGACAGTACCTTCAAAGAGTTAGTTTTGAATAGATGGCCCGCTGTTGCTGTGGCTTACAAGTAAGCCTTTGATTCCATACTGAATTAAGTAATGGATTTTACAAAATGTGTGGTAGTCATGGTATCACTTCTGTATGCAAATAATCAGAATAATTGTATGAGTCAAATTCATTTTTGAAACACAATAGGCATGTACAGACATATGGAGCCAAATGCATCGCCTACACCCATCTTCATCAATGTCTAGTTCTTGTTTGCTTCACACGAGTCAATTTTTTGATAAAATTAATAATTAATGGGTTATGTTATTGTAGGCATTAGAGGCGATCTTCTACCTTTTGTCAGAAAATGAGAAAATAAGGCATAAGAAACTATAAGGTAGTATGGTTTAGTAGATAGTACAGTTACAACATAACCATAGTTCCCTCTTAATAAGCATGTGTCATTTTCAACACATCTGTGTGTCTTCTTTGAGACAACACACATTTGTGTTACTTTTCAACACATATGTTAATAACACATGTTGTGTTAAAATACATTTTCATGAATATGTTGTGTTCGAAAGTAATACAGAAGTTTGGTGTCCCAAAGAAGAAACACAGAAGTGTTAAAAATGTCATATGCTTTTTTAGAGTGTTACTGGATAACTGGCTAGCATTAACCACAGGCATGGCTTTAGATCTTCAGATGAAAGCTCTTATCATGGAGCATCAATTATTATGCTATTCAGGTAAAGCTTGTCAGGCTGATCATTTTACATTAAAGTACAAGCTAAGGCCCCACTGCTGTACAAACCCCATTTTGCTCTTATTACATCTAAATTAATATACTTACTTACAACAAATATTACAATTATTGCTTACAGCTGAATTACCAAATATTATGCACAGCAGTAGTGTAGTCCTATCAGAGGCTGCAATTATTCTTATCATAATCATAATCATACTTCTGCGTTTGCAGTTTAAAATGCCTGGCAGAAGGACTATGGCAAGGTTCTGAAAACAACCTTATAAAACTTGGGACTTTTTTCTCAAAACTATGTTTCACAGCACAGCAACATCCGGTAAGCTGTAGCTTTATAATGTTTCTCTGATTTTAGCACAAGATACACAGTCTTGTAGTTCTGATCTGCCCTTCCAAGGGTCTGTAAGCACTGATCTGCTGTGGTGTCATGTTTTGTGTCTGTAACCACTTCAATTTCTTATTCACACTGTTCTCTCTCAATGTGTCTCATTTCCTCCCTCGCTTCATCTTTCTCACTCTATTCTCACTTCTCCCAATTTCTGTTACATTTTTCATCCTCAACATACACTCAGTCTCACTACTCTGTCACTTGTCTCTATCACGGTTTTCTCCAATTGTTTTTCCATTATTTCCTTGGTTTCTTTCTTTTTTATACCTTCTCACTTTTGTCGCAGTCCACATCTCTCTCTCTCTTTCTGAAAAATTGTTTAGTTTTCTTCTTAGTCAGCATTTAATTATACGAGCCTGGAACATATACAACCACAATAAAAAGTGGAATAGCTGAATAACAGCTAGAAAATGCAACATAAAAATTAACTTGAACAAATAAATAAACCATTTCATACATCTGCAAAGATCCATTGAACCTGCAATTCTTTCCAACCAAAAATCAGCCATAGTTCACTCTGCTATTCACATTTCAATGTGTCAAACACCTCATAGAATTCTAATCAAAAGAGAGCAGGACGTTATCAGTTATTCATGAAAGATAGCCATAGTGCTTTCTCTATGCACTATGAAGGCTAGTGACGTTAATACACTATGGAGGCTTGGGACTTGGGAACATTGCATGCATTTTAACACACTGCAGAGAAACAGATGTATCTCATAATGCATCTAACCCTATATTTGATGTGGTGAGTACGGAGAGAGATTAGTGCCAGCAGAGACTGTATTTGCAGGAATTTGAATATGTCATGCTCATATTGAACCGTTGAATTAAAAACAATGGGTTTGTTGAATACATTTATTTAAAAAATGAATTTTAAAAACAGAATTTGAAATTGAATGCAGATTCAGCTTCCTTTGATACACATCTGGGCACAAGGGATATTTATTCCCTCAGTGTTGACTGGAGGAAAGTGCCTTGAGCAAGGCTGCCAAGGGCGAGTAAGACTTAATCATTGGCTAAGGAGATGAACAAGCCACAGTGCCACATGGCTTGTGGTTGGCTAAGTGAAGAGCGTTAGCCCTCTATTGGCTGCCATGCAGGAGGCGACCGCCTTTCAGTCGTCAAAGAGGGATTAAAAGTCCCTTGTGTCGATGTGTATCTCAAGAAGCTGAATCTGAAATAAGAAAAGTCAATAATAATGACATTCAGTTTCATGCCATTGCATTCCATTTTGAAATCTTGCCTCACAAATTCCATTTTTGAATTCATTTATTCAACAAATCCATTTTTTTTTAATTCAACTGTTCAGTGTGAGCATGACAAATTAAAAATTCTGCAATTCAAATACAATCTCTGCTGGCACTAATCTCTTTCCACAGCTGAGACAGAAGAAAAAAAAAAAAGACTGAACTTTTCTCATTTCCTCTGCACTACAGCTCGACAAATGGTTGGACGGAGGGCAGGTTGAACACAGAACCTATGAACACGCTTTTCTTATCCAGGGCGAGGCATTGTTGATGTTAACTGTCAAGTCTGGAGAAGGGGGAAAAATGAAGCTAGCACAACTCTTTTTTTTCCCTCGCCCTATTCCTGCGCTGTCTTTGAAGAGAATGCTTTGTTCAGCTGTGTTATTACATTATCAGCCGACAGACAATTTGTTTGACAGCGCTTCTAGGGAGAAGTGTGATGTGCGGTACACATTGTCTCATTCCCCTTTTCCTGGTTTCAATTAACAGTTTTCTGCTCTCCAAAACAGTCACTGCGCTTTTTTTTTTTTCCAGCTGTCTTTTCAGTAAGTCAAGGACAGCCTATTAGGAATCCGCAGAGCCGGCAAGTTCGCTCGCACGTTAATTGCCCGCATAGAGAACGGCAGAAACTGGGAAATGTAAGAAAGACTGGGAAAAATAAGCACACAAATCCTCTCTAATCTTGAAATGGGGTAACAATTTTGAATGGATACAACACTGTGTGGCAGAGGAAGCGTTGAGTCATGATGTTTAGAAGACAATGCCCTTCTCGCTAATATCACATTTTGCCCATTTGGCGATAACAGACAGCAAACCCCGTTCAGACACAAACACTGTGTTGGCACGGCAAGACTGCTGTCTGGGCCACTTTGAGATCTGCCGTTTGTAGTAGATACTCTACACCCGGCTAGCACGTCATCAAAGTTAATATGCAGCGGATAGTAAGAGGCTTGGCTGCCTGTGGAGTCAAGTAACCATGTTTCATTTGGTCTGACTGTGACACAGATTCCATTCCACTTATTTTCATCTA
>NW_027282862.1:5000-10000 GCF_046629955.1 Centroberyx affinis
ACTTAAAGCTGCATTATGTAATATTTCTTCTGCCCCGTAGCACAAAATGTCCATCATACAGTATATATTTTGGGGGTTGATCGGTAGACAGATAATAGATCAATACCAATGAATCATCGATACTCAGCTGCTGAGATTTCTGGTTTTTAAAACTCATTTTCTGGACTTAATCTGTTTGGAAACTGTCTTTCTCTCTCTAAAGTGTCGGCTAAATATTCTGTTCAGCTTTTCAGAAAATGAATTTATTCAATAAGCGGGAGGCCAAAGATTAATTATGTAAGACAATTATACCAAGAGCCATTATAACAGCATTAGGTTGTCAGCGGGCTTAAAGTTCCCATATTAAAGGAATTAAAATATATTTATATACAAATGTGATCAAAGATGTTTAATGCAGACGACGTTCAAATGTGATTTAGTTCGAGTGGTTAAATTTAAAGTTTTATTACATTTTCAAAACTCCGTCCTTTTCTCCAGTCAGTTTCAGTCTAACTCCAGGGTTTGCAGCATCTGAACTGGAAAGCCTCGACTCAGCAGGTTTACCTCGTTTGAATTAGAGGAGCCGCTGCTGTCGGCCAATCAGGAGCCAGTATTGTGACGACTTAATCTTCACATTCATTCAGGCTAACTTTGAACTAAACAACTAAACTACATTTATCTGCAGAACATCGTGCACTGCAAAAACTGACAAACTTTCTCATATCTCCAGACTCATCAAGATTATTGCAGGATTTTTTTTGTGAAATCATCTCACTGCTCTGGCAGATCATTTTACCGGTTTCAACAAATGAGACTTTTTTTTCCCCAGGAGAATGTAACTTGTTTCAGGACATTTTCTTGGTAAAAAGTGAAATTGTCTTGGAGAAAGTTTCTTGTTTCCAGATTGTCTTCATTGTTTTATGATGATTTCTTGAAAGAAGAAGTCATATTGGCATGAATCAAGTGAAATTTACTGAAAGCAGCAGATTATCTGCCAGAGCAGTGAGAGAATTTGACTAAAAATATCATGAAATAATCTTGATGAGTCTGGAGACAAGAGAAAGTTTGTCAGTTTCTGCAGTGTGTGATGTTCTGCAGATAAATGTAGTTTAGTTCAAAGTTAACCTGAATGAACTAAACTGAATGAATGTGAAGATTAAGTCACAATCCTGGCTCCTGATTGGCCGACAGCAGCGGCTCCTCTGATTCAAATGAGGTAAACCTGCTGAGTCGAGGCTCTCCAGTTCAAACGCTGCAAACTGGACCCTGATTGGACGGATTTCAGTCATTCCTTAGTGAGGAGAGCCAATCAGGAGCGAGTCCAGCTGTGATGCGTTTCCTGGAGTTAGACTGAAACTGACTGGAGAAAAAGGATTGAGTTTTTAGAAAATGTAATAAAACTTTAAATTTAACCGCTCAAACTAAATCACATTTGAACAACGTCTGCATTAAACATCTTTGATCACATTTGTATATAAATATATTTCAATTCCTTTAATATGGGAACTTTAAGTTTGCTTATAATTTGACTAAAAATATAATGAAAGAAGCTGATAGGTCTGGAGACAAGAGAGCATCACTGGACAGCTTGTGATTTTTTTTTTTTACAGTGTGAAGAATTATTCTGATCCTGAGACAGAGGAGATTTGAAACCTAAATCATGAAAAGTGAATATTGTGGGACCTTTAACGTCTCTCCTCCTCCTCCTCCATCAGTCTCTCTCTCTCTTCTTTCTTCTTTCACACTTTCCTCTTTATCTCTGTGGTTGCAGTGTGTTGCGTTATAAAAGCAGCAGCAGCCATATTCCCCATCTGAGCCGCTCCGACCCGGACCAAAGACTTTCCGTTTTAAGGATTTCACTTTTGTCTAATGGGAGACGGCTCGTTTCTTCTTCTTCTTCTTCTTCTTCTTCTTCTTCTTCTTCTTCTTGTGTTTCTCGTTTCGTTGCGGCAGATTCTTTTACTTTTTAGGGTTTTATGGGCGTACGACTCTTTTTCCAGTCTTACTTTTAAGTTTCTTTTGTTGTTGTTTTTTTTTGGACACACCAGTTCCCTTCATTTCAAAAGGGGAAACTACTGAAGATTTCCTTTTTTTTTAATGTGTTTTTGTTCATATCCCTTTTTAAAAGTCTTCTTCTGTGGTATTTCAAGTTTTTTTTTTGGACGTTACCACCCTCCGCTCATTTCCTCCAAGACAGAAGAAGAGCCTTGTGAAGTCTTAACTTTTTTTTTTTGGGACGTTCTGCTCTGCTTCATTTCTAATGTTAAGGCAGCAACGTGATGAAGAATATTTTGTTTTATGGATTTCATTTTTCTAGACACACAACACATTTCTAATACATTTCTTCTTCTTTTTGTGTTTCTCATTTTGTTGTTGCAGATTTTTATGGGAATACAACTCTGATTTACAGTTAACGGGAGATTATTATTTTCTACACTTTTGTGCCTCTGATAACGTCTCAGTGAAAAGTCTTACTTTTAAGTTTTGTTCGGATTATTTTTGTGTTTTTTTTCCGGCCTGGTTCCAGCCTAGTTCCAGCCTGGCCTGGATCCAGCCTGGTTCCAGCCTGGTTCCAGCCTGGCTCCGGCCTAGCTCCGGCCTGACTCCGGCCTGATTCCGGCCTGGTTCCGGCCTGGTTCCAGCCTGGTTCCGGCCTGACTCTGGCCTGGATCCAGCCTGATTCCGGCCTGGTTCCAGCCTGGTTCCAGCCTGGCCTGGTTCTGGCCTGGTTCTGGCCTGGTTCCGGCCTGGATCCAGCCTGACTCTGGCCTGGTTCCGGCCTGGATCCAGCCTGACTCTGGCCTGGTTCCAGCCTGGTTCCAGCCTGGATCCAGCCTGACTCCAGCCTGGTTCCAGCCTGGTTCCAGCCTGACTCTGGCCTGGTTCCAGGCTGGTTCCGGCGTGGTTTCAGCCTGGTTCCGGCCTGGATCCAGCCTGGTTCCAGCCTGGTTCTGTTGTTTGGAAGCGGAAGCATCAATCCTGCAGGTCTGGAGCTTTAATTGCTGAGCGGAACAGAGAGAGAAAGAAAGAGAGAGAGAGAGAGAGAGAGATAGAGAGAGAGAGAGAGAGAGAGAGAGAGATAGAGAAAGAGAGAGAGAGAGAGAGAGAGAGAGAGAGAGAGAGAGAGAGAGAGAGAGAGAGAGAGAAACCCCAGCAGAGCAGCAGGATAAATGAGCTGCTTCCCTCTGAGGCCGCTGGGCTGTTTGGACAAATGGAAACAGGTAATGGATGGCCTGCACACACACACACACACACACACACACACACACACACACACACACCCACACACACACAAAGCTGCACAAACATACCATGCATCAGCACAGACATACATGTTAACAATCACACACAAAAACTGTATGTAACACACACACACAATCACACAGAAACATGAACGGACACACACTACGCACCAACACACACACACACACACACACACACACACACACACACACACACACACACACACACACACACACACAGCTAATTAATAGAGTCTGACTCTCTTTTCTCTCTCCTCTCCTCCCTCTCTCCTCGTTTTTTCTCCTCCCTCTCTTCTTTTACCGGAGGAGAGTGGTGACTCATACAGCAAGGAGACTCCTTCCTTCCTTTTTTTCCTCTCCTTCCCTACATCTCTTCTCTCCCTCCTTCCTCTCCTTCCTTCCTCTCCTCCATTTCCTTCCCTCCTCTCTTCTCTCCCTCCCTCCTTCCTCTCCTCCATCTCCTCTATCCCTCCTTAGTTCCTCTCCTCTTTTCTCCGCCTTCCCCTCTTCAGTCTCCTCCCTCCCTCTCTTCTCTCCCTCCTTCCTTCCTTTCCTACATCTCTTCTCTCCCTCCTTCCTCTCCTTCCTTCCTCTCCTCCATTTCCTTCCCTCCTCTCTTCTCTCTCTCCCTCCTTCCTCTCCTCCATCTCCTCTATCCCTCCTTAGTTCCTCTCCTCTTTTCCCCGCCTTCCCCTCTTCAGTCTCCTCCCTCCCTCTCTTCTCTCCCTCCTTCCTTCCTTTCCTACATCTCGTCCCTCCCTCCTTCCTCTCCTCCATTTCTTTCCCTCTTTCCTTCCTCTCCTCTTCTGTCTCTCCTTTTCTTCTCTCCTTCCTTCCTTCCTCTCTTCCTTTCTCTTCTCTTCCTCCTTCCTTTCTCTCCCTCCTTCTTTCCTCTCCTCCATTTCTTTCCCTCCTCTCCTCTTTCTCCCTTTCTTCTCTCCATTCTTCCTTCCTCTTCTCCCTTTCTTCTCTCCCTCCTTTCTTCCACTCCTTCCTCTCTTCTCTCCCCCTGTTCTTCCTCTCCTTCCTCTCTATCCTTGCTTCCTCTCCTCCATTTCTTCTCTCCATCCATTTCTTCTCTCCCTCCTTCCTTCCTCTCCTCCATCACATACCTCTTCTCTCCCTCCTCCCCCTTTCCTTTCCTCCATGTCTTCTCTCCTTCCTATCGTCCAACTCTTCTCTCCCTCCTTCCTTCCTCTCCTCCATCACATCTCTCTTCTCCCCCTCCTCTCCTCTTCTCTCCCTCCTCTCCTCTCCTCTCCTCTCCTCCTTCAGTATTAACCTCAGTGTGATGAACAGAGTGTAGTGTGTGTGTTTCAGCTGATGTTTACTCCTGCAGGCTTCCTCTCCTCTCTCAGACTGATGGAGTTCAGCCTCAGTGGGGTTTCACACTAAAACCCCAAACCTCCAGTTATCAACAGAAGCTGAAGGTTGGAAGAGGAGAAAACAAAGATCTGCTTCAGGACTCCGGAACATTCTGCTTCTGTTTCCTGGAACCTTCCAGAGAGTTTTCCTGTGTGAACGTTTGGATCGAGCCTGTTTTTCTCTGCTGTGGAAGATGAGGCGGCACGAAAGGGGCGGAGCAAACGGACGACCAATCAGAATCGAGTAAAGCAGCTTTTTTCCGTAGCCTGTTAACAACATGCTAACACGTCAGACTGCTGTAAACAGCTTCTGTAAAGATTCATATCTGTAATACAGAGGTGGGGACTTGAGTCACATGACTTGCACTTGGGTCACATGACTTGGACTGGGGTC
>NW_027282862.1:15000-29692 GCF_046629955.1 Centroberyx affinis
CTCTCTCCCTCCGTCTCTGTCTCTCTCTTTCTCTCTCTCTCTGCCTCTCTCTCTCCCTCCGTCTCTCTCTCTCTCTGTCTCTCTCCATCTCTCTCTCTGTCTCTCTCTCTCTCTCCGTCTCTCTCCATCGCTCTGTCTCTCTGTCTCTCTCTCTCAGTAAACTCATAAAACAGAAATGCCACAAACTTTTCAAACTTTCTCTCACGGGACGCCACATTTTAAAAACAATATTCCTCACGGTCTAAAACTGATTATTTCATCTATTTTAGTCAACAAACTCACTAAGCTTCTGTAAATTTTTTTTGGTTTGTTTTTCCAGCCTGATTTACACTGCGGGAAGTTGGGAAGGTTAGGGCAACAACAACAACAACGACGTCAACAACAGAGCCATTAACTTCTGATATTGATTTTTTTTTGCCGAAATAATTTAGGGATCCATTTTAATCTGCTTGTTACCCGCCTTGGGGAAATAAACAAAATAGAAAGCGGCTCACAAGGGCTTTACTGTATAAATACTGAAAGGCCACAACAACACAGACGCTGCTGCAGAGGGAGAAGATCTTCATTTACTGTCATTTTCCCCCAAAACACAATCAGGTCCGGGTCCGGTGTGTAGAATTAGCATTTATATTAACAAAGCAAAGAGTCCTGACAGTGATTTTCAACAACCTTGTGAACTTTGGTGTGAAATTTACTTTTACTTGTGACATTTATTTAACACGTAAAAAATGTATTTTACTCTTTAGGAGCAGGGGAATGTTTTGCAGAATTTCCTCCTGTCCTCGCTTGATTGCTGTTTTTGTCGTGAAACGTGAAACACAGGTGGAGACTTGAGTCACATGACTTGGACTCGAGTCGCAGTTTGACTTGATGCACGAAGAGAAGACTTGAGACTTGACTTGGCTTGGGTTCTGGTGACTTGGGACTTGACTCTGACTTGTACTTTGATGACTTGAAAAGGTTTCTAGTAGTCCCTAAGACCCAAGACCTGACTTTATCCTACATTATGAGGACACAAGGAGGACTTTAGTAGAATTAAATAGCATTTTATTGTGATTCTACAGCAGAGGTGGGGACTCGAGTCACATGACTTGGACTCGAGTCACAGTTTTAATTGCTTGAGACTTGACTTGATGCATGAGGAGAAGACTTGAGACTTGACTTGACTTGGGTTCTGGTGACTTGGGACTTGACTCTGACTTGTACTCTGATGACTTGAAAAGGTTTCTAAAGTCTTGACTTGAGATCTTGTGTTTGTGTAAATGACTTAGATTGAAAGTGATGAGATTTGTTCCAGCAGACGACTGAATTTAAATTCTGTTTTCTGAATTTGTATGGAATGATTGAATTTATTGAAGTTGAAACTGATTATAGAAATCAAACTCATGATGCTCTTACCAAGTTTTTATCCTATTAAAACCATATTGCATTGAAAAGTCCTAGATATTTAGTTTTCTTTAAGATATTAAATTGATACTGGACTCTTGATTTGTTCTGACTTGACTTGCTGTTCTACATTTAGACTTGAGACTTGACTATAATGACTTGGGTTTGACTTGGTAATCTACATTTAGACTTGGGACTTGACCTGCGAGTTGAGCCTCAAGACTCGAGTAAAGTAGACTTGGTCAGACCACTGGCCTAAAACCTTTCCAATTTTCCTAGCAAACAAAGAGAAACCAGAGTTCGCCTGGTGGAGCGTTGGAGGTTTTCAGATCAGTTTCTGATTGAATTGATACAGTAGAGTCTGTTTCTTCTGTTTTCTATCAAGCAGCTCCATTATGAGCAAAGCTTCCTGTTCCCATGTTGACACTCACAACAAACCAACACACACACACACACACACATCTGTCAGCAGTAATTCTCATTCCACCTGTCTGACACTTTGACAACATCATTAGCAGTCTGGACGTTTTGCAGCTCTGTGAATCAAAGCAGCAAACCCGCGGCTGAAAGCGGAACAGAGCCGGAGAACAAACCGGCCGCCCAGCTGCTGCTCCGCCGAAGAACCGGAGCGATAAGGTTTCCCACCTCCTGACAGGCGGGCCGACGGCGGCCTGCGCTCACAGAAAAGCCCGAACGGGTCGCTTTTATCAAACGGGCCGGTGATTGACAGCGGCGGGATGAAGGTCAGGACATTTAGATACCTGTATCGATCGGCTGTCATCATCTCACTGCGATCCATGACTGTATGACATATGGGCGGCCTGATAACGTCCAGCTGTCCCCCTGTGTGTGTGTGTGTGTGTGTGTGTGTGTGTGTGTGTGTGTGTGTGTGTGTGTGACAAAAGCCGGTGTGTATCTGGGTCGGTCTGAATGTGCGATGAGTCTGTGTTTGTAATTATAGATGCACACACACAGAGAAAAAGAAGGTTCTTCAAGGATTATTTAGCTGGGACTGTGGTTCTACATGGAGCTGCTGGAATAAAAAACTAAAGTCAAAATAAATTTGATTTTCTAAAACAAAAAACTGACAAATCAGAGCAAAAACCCAGTGTGGTTCTTAAAAAAGTTTCAAGATTCATTAATTTATTACCTTCTCAACAAAGTCGAGAGGAATTTGCTTCAGTGCAACTCTTACACAAAATACATAAAATACATTGAGTTAATTCTTTTAAAAATAGACTGGATACATTCTGGTCAACACAAGATATTTTGTATAATTAAAAAGCTGATTTGTGATTATTTGTGATTATCTGTGAATTCTTGTGATTTAAAAAAAAAAAAAAAAACTATATTGTGGTATTTTTTTGTATGGCTGTTTGTTTTGAGTTGTAGAGTCTGGTGTGGAGGAGTTATATCCTGTACCGATACATTTCAAAAATAATAACTTTCAATAAATTGAATACATAAAAGACATAAAAAAAACCCAATAAAGATAGATAAAAATAGATAAAATGTTAAAGCAATAAAGATCCTAAAACATGGAATAAAAACAGCTGTATTGCCTAAAGGTTCTTCTAATAATGCTGGTTTAAAGCATTTCATGTGTTATTAAAGGGTTCTACAGCAACAAAAAGGGTCTAAGTAGAACACGGTGCTATAGAGAACCTTTCTAAAACAGTTATTTGCTGGACCAAAGAGTTCTGCTCTGCTACAAGCCTAAAGAACCATTTTCTGGGACTATAGGGAACCCTTTTATCTCGTCTCCATCTTTGTCCCTCAGCCTCACTGTGGTGTTTCTGTACTGCTCGTCCCACAGGTCACCTGTCAATCAAACGGTGTGGGCGGAGCTCCGATCTCCTGTCGATGAAGTCGGTAACATGGAATATTTTTTACAAGATTACTTTCGTTTATTCAGAGAGAGACAAACTTCAGATGGAGGCCGAACGCCCATCTGACCCTGTTTGTTTACGTTGCTATGGTTACAGTGATGGACTATTTTTTGGCGGGAGCTTGGAAATTACTTTAGGCTGTAAAAAAAAATATTTGAAATCAATATTTAGTGTCAAATGATGAATGTCTATGGTAAGTTGCTGTGTAATAAGCAGGAGAATTGATTCACCTTTTATCAATCAGTGATAAAAACAGACTTTATTCAATATAAAAATGTCGCTGATTATTGCTTTACCAGTGTGTGTGTGTGTGTGTGTGTGTGTGTGTGTGTGTGTGTGTGTGTGTGTGTGTGTGTGTCTGCTGGTATGCTCATCTGTCTGTCTGTGTGCTGCCTGCCTGCCTGTCTGTCTGACAGATGGTTGGCGTCTGGCAGCAGGTTGAGTCACGGTCGGTCTGTGACACCGGAAGCAGCAGCCAGACTGAGTCCAGCTGGCGGTCCAGACAGAGCCGGCTCACAGATCCACACAGACCAGGAGGGACATCATCACTCCGCCATGGAAGACGGTCTGACTATAAACACCGGGTTGGGACCTGGACAGGTAGTGGAAACTAGAGAGGTGGACAGACTGTGATCTCAAGCCGGTGATCGTCATATGGCAGAAGAACTGCCAAAAAATATATATACAGAAAGGCATTAATTTATGATCTTCCAAAGGCCTGATGAGCCCATATCTTCCTAGAACTTACATCAGGACCTGAAGTTTGGTTTCTAGATGATTAGAAAGTGTCAACAGGCTAAAGTTAAAGGCTTTCACAGGTTTAAAGAAGGTTTCCCTGAAGGTTTTTGACTCTACAACTCTGTTCTGGTTTTGCCTGATATCAGACAGAACTGTCATCTCCATCTTCAGTCTGACATTGATTTCCGTGGGGGAGGGGGATTCGATTTTCCCTAACCAATCACTAGAGACCGACGTATCCGCCTGAATCTAACGTCATATTAAGTCGACGCTGATGCGTAACCATGACAACACCAGAGACGGTTCAGAAAGTATAGAGCATCTTTGACGACACGGAGCCAAGTAAAAACAAAGTACGACGACTTTTAATGGATTCAGAACAGCCTGGATAGCAGCGTCCATCTTGTCTACAGCGTCTCTATTGTTGTTGTTACTCCTCCTTGACAACAGCTTGACGACGGCGTTAGTCCCGCCCCATGGCTCTGATTGGCTAATCGTTAGTCCCCCGGCGGTCATCGGAACGATCGTTTTTCAACCGAGAAACCACTGTTTCATGTCACGATGCCAGACCAGAATCAGTCAACTGGTGGAGTGGGCGGAGTCAAAGGTCTGGACCCAGGCAATGATGAGACCATATCTTCCTGAAACTTACATCAGGACTTGAAGTTTGGTTTCTAGATGATTAAAAAGTGTCAACAGGCTAAAGTTAAAGGCTTTCACAGGTTTAAAGAAGGTTTTCCTGAAGGTTTTTGATTCTGCAACTCTGTTCTGGTATATTCTCAACAAAAAAAGGATTCTATATAGTAGCAGAAAGCAGTTCCTGAGGTTTGTACCAGAGCAGAAACCACATAGTCCTTTTGTATGGTCCTTTAAAGAACCACACTGGGTTCTTTTGTTTTCAGTTTTAACAAACCAGATGCTTCTTTCAGTCATAATAGATCCAAATAGAAGCATTACCATCACTAGAGAACCCTTGAAGAACTAAACCACTCTTCTCTTCTTCATGGACCCTCAGGAACCTGGAGGAACCTGGAGGATCTCTGCACCTGGTCTGTCTTTGGTCCGCTGGTCTCAGACCAGTCGGTGTGTTTTCATATAAGAACGAGGTCGCACTCGACAGAGAGGACAGAGTGTTCCTGGCACTCCGGCCTTCATCAGTGTGTGTTGCTGTTAATTTATTCAGAGATGAAACTTTTGATTGCTGTTGATAGGCTGAATGGCAATCTGACTGTTTACGTTGCCATGGTTTCTACGGCCCCTTGATGCTAGATAAAGGCATTTCTGTGGTTACACTCCTAATGAACTTTTGTTTTGGCAGAAGCTGCAATGTTTATTCAATACTTTGTGTCTTGAAGCACCGTGTCGGGGCTTATTCTGCAGTAATGACCGACTCGCTGTTCATTATCCTTCACATACCGCACAGCTTCTCTTCTGATTGGCCAATTCTGAGGTCTGATATAGCAGAGCGCTGATTCACAGCAAATCAAATCAGTCTGCAGTCAAGGAGTCCGGTTGTTTTTTTATTTCCAATCAAATTAACTGGCGCCACCTTGACGCATAAAACCACATCGCTGCTCGGTTCCTGCAGTGAACTGGATTAGTTTCTTTGGCTGCAGATTATAAATGACTCTAGCTCATAATAGAGTCATCTTGAATCAGCATTTTATGCCACATTATGAAAGTCTCACAGTAAGAAGCTGTGTAATATAACGTCCAGCGAGCCTCCGCTCCACATCAGAGGCTTAATTCACGCCGTTGAGGCTTTTTTTTTTGGGATAATGAGCAGCTGCTACTGTCCGAACTTTGACAACAAACACAACAAACACCAAACACAACAAACACCAAACACAACAAACACCAAACACCGTCCCAGTAGCATAAAATCCCGACCCATAATTCCACAGCAGCAGGCTGGAGGAAGCGGCCCGACCCGACCTTCCAGTCTCATTAAAGTCCCACAGCCTCGACTCTCACCGCCGTCTTGTCACAAAGAGGATTATGGGCCGGCGTTAGGGATCCTGGCCGGCCGAAGACAGATTATACTGGACATTATCACGAGGGGAGGAGGATAAGAACATGGTGCTGTCAGAGAGCTTAATTTGTTCTACTGCGCCTCGCATGCATGAGCATGTTATAAATCCAACTAATTAGACTGAGGAGGAGAGGAGGAGGAGGATGGAGAGAACAGAGGAGGGAGGAGGGGAGGGGGGGAGAGGAAACAAGGGGAGAGGAAGGGAAGGAGAGGAGGGAAGAGGAGAGGAAAGGGGAAGAAAAAAGGTGATTAAAGGATGGGAGAAGAGAAGAAAAGCGAGTAGAGGAAACAAGGAAGAGGAGGAGGACGGAGAGAACAGAGGAGAGGAGGAGGATGGAGAGAACAGAGGAAGGAGGGGGAGAGGAGACAAGGGGAGAGGAAGGTAAGGAAAGGAGGGAAGAGGAGAGGAAAGGAAAAGAAAAAAAGAGAAGAAAGGATGGGAGAGGAGAAGAAAAGCGAGTAGAGGAAACAAGGAAGAGGAGGAGGACGGAGAGAACAGAGGAGAGGAGGAGGATGGAGAGAACAGAGGAAGGAGGGGGAGAGGAGACAAGGGGAGAGGAAGGTAAGGAAAGGAGGGAAGAGGAGAGGAAAGGAAAAGAAAAAAAGAGAAGAAAGGATGGGAGAGGAGAAGAAAAGCGAGTAGAGGAAACAAGGAAGAGGAGGAGGAAAGAGAAAGAGGAGAGGAGGAGGATGAGAGAACAGAGGAGGGGAGGGGGGAGAGGAAACAAGGGGAGAGGAAGGGAAGGAGAGGAGGGAAGAGGAGAGGAAAGGAAAAGAAAAAAGGAAGAAAGAAGAAAAGAGAGTGGAGGAAACAAGGAAGAGGAGGAGGAAAGAGAACAGAGGAGAGGAGAAGAAAAGATGTTATGCTGCGTTCAGGTGCAGCTGGGGAAAAACCCAGCTGCTTGCTTTCACATGCTATTCTGTCTGAAAGTCAAACCAGGAGGACAAACTATAAACAAACAGAAACTGAGGCAGTAGAAGCTTTTCTTCTAGTTGTTTCTATTTCTTCATTTTTCCTGCCCAGCTTCCCTCTTCCATCAGTTTTCCAGAAGCAGCTGCTCACTTCTGCAGCGTAAGCACTTCACATCCGATCTGCAGGAAAACCCACAGAGAGGCAGCTGAACACAACGCAGCATAGACCGGAGAAAATAACCCAAACACACACAGAGGCTGTCTGTCCAGGCAGAGAACTGAAACACATGAGCAGAGAAATGCCACCGAAGCTTCTCTGACTCCATATGGAGCGTTCACAGTCTGAGAACTCATCCGCTGCTCTGCCTTAATGTGGGAACGATCTGTAGAGCAGAGGTTCTCAAGGTGGGGTCCGGGGACCATGAGGGGGTCCCAGGGGGTCCTCAGCAAATTGATGAATTGTGAAACTTCAGCATTATTTCTTAAAAGAAGTGAACACAATTAGGGAATGTAGAAGAATGACTGTTCTGATCATAGTTTCACTGTTATCTCTCTAACTACAATACAGATAGCCAAGGAATTCTGGACAAAATCATATCTGACAGTAAAAATATTCTCAGATTTGGGTCTGCTAGAAAAAATATAATCAAATGGGGGTCCGTGGCCCTAATGTGGACTAAATTAGGGTCCTTGATATGAAAAAGGTTGAGAATCACTGCTATAGAGGGAGCTAAACATTCTATTTATTGTGCTGCTGCAGAGTGTATGGAGCTATGGGAGGCACACACACACACACACACACACATGTTGAACACACACACTCACACACACACGTTAAACACACACACACACACACACACATACTGAAGACACACACACACACACACACACACATGTTGAACACACACTCACACACACACGTTAAACACACACACACACACACACACATACTGAAGACACACACTCACACACACACGTTAAACACACACACACACACACATACTGAAGACACACTCACACACACACACGTTAAACACACACACACACAAATGCAGCAGTGTGCAACTGTAAATCGAACAGATGAGTAAACATGTCTAAGATCCTACTGAGACTCAACACACACACACATTTTGAACACACACACACATTCTGAACACACACACAGCGCTCTGCAACCGTAAATCAAACAAATTACTAAACATGTATAAGAGCCTACTGAGACACACACACACACACACACTCTGTCATACCAATAACATGCTACGAACACACTAAATCCATTCCGTTAATTTACACTGACTAATAGACAGCTCAACATGCCTACTTCCCCTGAGCTTCACTTCACACACACACACACACACACCTGAACACACACACGCATGAATGCACTTGATCACACAGGCAAACACAGATGTACACACACACACACACAGCAATAAACTGAACACACACGCACACAAGCGTGTTCGCGCATAATCACAAAAGCAAACAAATACACTGTACACACACACACACACACACATACACACACATACCTCCACCCATCAACTATCCCCTCATCACAGCTACAACTACTACTACCACACACACACACACACACACACACACACACACACACAGCAAACGGAGTCTCTGCTGAGCTGGGTGAGTTAATCATTCAGAAAATAATTAAAATCAATAAAGCAGAACAGATTGAACGAAGGAAGAAAAAAAACAAAACAAAGACAACCACGGGCCTCTGTGTCCCTGAGAGAGAGAGAGAGAGAGAGAGAGAGAGAGAGGGAAAGAAAAAACAAGAATGAAACAAAAGAAAGGAAGAGAGAAAGCAAGCAACAAAGAAAGAAAGGGAGGAAGGAAGGAAGGAAGGAGGGAAGACTACAAAAAAGAAATGAGAAAGGGAAGGAAGTAGGAAAGAGGTAGAAAGCTAAGGAAAGAGGGGATAGAGAAGCTGGCTGAGTGGGAAGGAGGGAGGGAGGGAGGAAGGGAAAGAGGGAGGGAAGGAGAGAAGGAGGGAGGGAGGGAGGGGGGGGGAAAGAGGGAAGGACTGATAAAAGACGAGGCCCAGAGGAACGCCACTTCTATTCCTTCATCTTAGAAAAAGCATTTGAGCTGGAATGAACAGCCAGCGGCAAGATAGACAGATCCCAGAGGAGAGAGAGAGGGAGAGAGAGAGAGAGAGATAGAGAGAGAGAGAGATAGAGAGAGATAGAGAGAGAGAGAGAGAGTGGAGGAGAGAGAGAGCTGTAGGAACCATAAGACAAACTTATCTTCCGAAATAAAATAAAAAAAGTCGTTTTAAAACCCTTTTTCCCTGAATGAAGTCACAGCAGCAGCTCACACTACGACTTAAAGGGGAGTTTAGGAGTTTAGGACTCACATCGCCCTCTGCTGGAGACCCAGAGGGAAAACAACAACATGAGCAGGTCTGGCACAGCGTACGGTGGCCTGTGACGGACAGAAATATACAAATCTCATAGTAGAGGAGAAAGCTAGCTGGTTATAGCAGAGATCCAACAGAACCGTCTAGTGAAGAGTCTCTGAACCCATCGTCTATCGGTCTGAAGACGATTAGACTCTGTGATGTCACACCGCTGTGATGTCATACCGCTGTGACGTCATACCGCTGTGACATCATACCGCTTAATATAATGCAATAACAATAATAATGCAAAATAACAGCAGATAAGGGAAAAACATGAAGGCAGAACATGAACGATATGAGAACACACCAGAAATATAGAATATATGCAGCATGAAATAAGTGGAAAAAAAGTCTAAAAAATATCAACATACATGCAAAATATGACAAAACCAGGAACATTTAATAAGTAATAAGAGTTTTTTTTTTTTGGTGTAACGAGGCCAGCAGACAGACAGGAGGAGAGGAGAGAGACAGACAGACAGACAGACAGACAGACAGCTAATCTCGTAAAGAGAAGTAGTTTGCTAATAAAGAGAGAAAGTATTACCAAGGCGGACAGATAAGGAGGGAAAACGAGATAGCCCTGTAGGGGAGAAAAGAGAGAGAGAGGAAGAAAAGGGAAGTGAAAGAGCGATAGATAAGAGTCGGGGGGCAGCGGGGAGAAGAGAGGCCACTTCAAAGAACAAAAGAGTCATTTCAGAGCGGCGGGCGGAAAGCTCAGGGGTCTGATGAGCGAAAGTTCAAAAATAAGAATAATAGAAAAAATGATTGACAGGCTCCCGAAACCACGATTAACATTTAAGCCTCAATTCTATTTCTACACCAAGTCCAGTAAAGTCTCTTTCTCCTCTTTCTTTTTCTTCTTCTTCTTCTTCTTTCACGGCTAAAAATACTGCGGAGCCTTTTGTTCTAAAAGTAGATCGAAACCGCCGTTTGAGCCGGAGGAACGCCTGCTTCCTCACAACATGACTGACGGGACACGGTGAAAACACTTTTTAGGAGTTTTTAAAATAGAACAGAATAATAAAAAAAACGTTAAATGTCCTCGTTGTGGCCGATTTGTGTCACGGTTTAAAAAGAGACAAACTCTTTCATTTCATTCAGCACACACTCACATCACATGGTAAAAGTTGAATCCGCTATGAAAATAAAACGCAGACTGTGCAGTAATAGTCTTTCTTGTTTATTTTATTATATATTATAGCAGTTCATGAAATAGTCACGAAAATGTAATCTATTGCCTTTTTTTTTTGGTGAAATGAACACGACCTAAAAAACGTTCCTCCACCACGAATTTGAAATCGTAAGTTTTGGCAAATAAAACAACTTGGTTAAGGTTAGAGAAATGGTTTGGTCATGGTTAAATAAGAAAAACGTTTGTTAAAAATTTAAATGTGGCTTACGGTTGAAATGTACTTTGAACACACTGGGAATCGAACCCCGGGAACGTATACGCCCGTCCGCCCCCCCCCCCCGACCACAACGCCCTGATTGGCCACCGTTTTATTTCAGTGTCAAACTACTTCCTGAGTCCCGACTGACAGAAAAAAAAACGTGTTTCAGGCACCAAAGATTCTTCCAACTGAAATACATTAGTTTGAAAGTCGTGCTGAGTGTCATGAAAAAAATGGAAAATCGTGTCCATGTACACGAATCAATAGATTAAATTTCATGACTATTAGACCAGGTTGTTATATTTAGTATAATTTCACATGTATTTGTGTTTCCCTGTATATATATTTTTTTCACTAGCCTATGTAACAAGTAGACCATCAGATTAATTTATAGATTTATTATTGTAGTTCACTTTGTAACTTTATAATTCATGTGGTTTGATAAAACAAATAAAATGAAATAAAGTACATACAACATGTACATGTCCGGATACAGTACGTATTATAAAGTGCACACCCCATAATGTAGTATCATATTTAAATACCAAATAGTTCAATCATGACTTGAATGGGTAGAACGGTCCTTCCACTGTTTGCGATGCTAATCTAGCTAGCATAAAATGGTGATTATAGAATTGTAAGTGTTAGTTGCCATGGTGACAACACAGTCTGGACATTAAGGCTGTAAAGTCTGTCACACTGTGAGAACTGAGCAGATGAGTCTGTTAGCAAACTGTCAGAACTCAACCGGAAGCTAACGTTAGCGACGAGGCTAATGTAGCTTCATCACAGACTGGACTTCTCTCTCTAGCTCTTCTAGTCAACATTAGCATGTTAGCAATCCATGGCAGCAAGGAGACAGAGAAGCTGCTTTGGTTCTTGCTGTAAAACCTCTCAGCTCAGTGACTTGCTGTGAGTCGCTTTATACAGAAGCTAGTCCAACGGGTCACAGCAAGATGGCCGCCGCTCAGACCGTCCAGGAACGCTGATCTGAATGGGAATTCTGTGGTTAAATCATTTAAAAGTTGTAATGATCAAAAATATAAAAGGGTTTTAGGTGACAGAATGACACTTTTAAAGACTGGATTTTCTGGACTTAAGAAGTATTGAATGATTCAATTTTGGCAATAATTGCCTCCAAAAATGGGTATAACGATTTTTTTCCTATATTTTCCTCTTTTTTTATGGAATAGTAGAGATCAAATTCATCTCAGAGTGACAATATCCAGCAGTTTTTTCTTCATTCTCATCCTTGCTGCTATTTTCCCCTCAGTTCCTCCTCCCTGCCTGTTCATTAATCGCTCTGTAATCTCTGTTTTGAGTGTGGAAACAGCGGATTGGCAGCAGAACACGCGTGACGCCAAGTGAAGCGGGCCGAGAGAGACGGCTCACTTTGTTTTAGAGGAAAGAAAATGCTGGGGGAAAAAAAAACGATGTAAATTCTGGCGACCGATAGGAAGAGCTGGACTGGGACGTGCTGGACCGGAGCCAGAGCCACCAGCCGGCCCCGCGTCCCCCGACACCGACGCCAGGAACCGTCGATCCATCAGCCGTCACATTTGGTCTGAATCTGGATCCGGTAAAACCGAAGCTCCTCCAACAATCCTCCGAACAGCCGACAGTCGCTCGGCTTTGGGATTTCTGGAGATAAATAAAAAGGAATCTGCCGCGCTGGAGAGTTTTTATTATTGGACAGAGAAAAGGGAAAAGTTTCTCTCAGTGGACAGCTGGAACTCCATCTCATCGTCTTGAACTCTCTCTCCTGGAATTCTTTAAAACTACAATTTATAACCTCCTCCTCTCCTCTCCTTGTCTCCTCTCCTCTCCTCTCCTTGTCTCCTCTACTCTCTCCTCCTCTCCTCTCCTTGTCTCCTCTCCTCTCTCCTCTTCTCCTTGTCTCCTCTCCTCTCTCCTCTTCTCCTAGTCGCCTCTCCTCTCCTTGTCTTCTCTCCTCTCTCCTCCTCTCCTCTCCTTGTCTGCTACCCTCCTCTCCTCTCCTGTCTCCTCTCCTCTCCTCTCCTCCTCTCCTCTCTTCTCCTTGTCTCCTCTCCTTGTCTCCTCTCCTCTCTCCTCATCTCCTTGTCTCCTCTCCTCTCCTCGTCTCCTCTCTCCTCCTTGTCTCCTCTTTCCTCTCCTCTCCTTGTCTCCTCTCCTCTCTCCTTGTCTCCTCTCCTTGTCTCCTCCTCTCTCCTCTCCTCGTCTCCTCTCCTTGTCTCCACTCCTCCTCTCCTCCTTGTCTCCTCTCCTCTCTCCTTCAAACACACAAACCGCTCTCCAGTTATAGTAGAGGGATTCCCTTACATTTACATTAATTCACCCTTTAATTCATGAAAAATCCCCTTAAAATTAGTTAAGGGAGTTATTAATAGAAGAGACCCCATCAAAACCTCCTTAAACTCCCCTTAATGTTTGACTGCTTACTTTCTAATTTAATGTAAAATTCAGGGAGACAGAAAGGTTCCATTAATAACTCATTAATAACCTGTAAACCTGCACAAAAGGCATGAAAAATCCCTTAATTCCTAGTGTCTCTGTGAATCAACCCATGAATAAATCCCTTATAAACCCATGACACTAACCATAATTTTTTAAAGCTGTGTTATTTTTAATGGATAATCTCATTTTTTCCCATTTAATCTCTAAATTAAAAGGGAAAAATCCCTCTGATCCTCTTCCACTGTCAGATCAATCATCAGTCTGTGATGTTCAATTTATTCCAGGGTGAGGGTGAAGCATGCAGGTGGAGAGAGAGAGAGATACTAAACGCAAGAGAGGGAGATTTTTACCTATAGAGAAAAAGTGAGAGTCAGGTCCCTTCACTCAAACCCCAGCCTGTCTCTCTGCTGCAGTGCATTCTGGTCTCTCTCCTGCTCCTGTGGGTGGAGAAACTGGTCTCTCTCCTCTTCCCTGATGGATCTCTCCCTGTATGATTGTTGAACGTCTCTCGGTGCAAAATGGCGGCTCTAGAAAGAAGCCCTCGCTCTTTGATTCTGAGGGACTGACACCAAAAACCTGATGTTTACCGCTGAGGTTTTACATCCTGAAACATTTTCTCACATCAAACTCCACTGGAGCTTCTGGAAACATCTGGGGCCGGTTATCCATAAAGAATAAAAATACAACAAACAAAGAAATAGATCCAGAAATGCAAAATCTATCAGGGCTAGCTGTTTTGTATCAGTGCTGTAGGGTGGATTTTTCCTTTTTTCCTTTATGTTATATATTTTTTTTGAGTTGTGTACTTACATTATCCCAAATGTTTCCAACAATTTTCAAACCTAGAGAAATTTTAATCATGGTAACGGTCCGTTTCATTTGGTCGCCTGTCAATGGCGTCATATCCCCTTTACCTCCTCTACTACGCGCACAAGATGATAATCATCCAGTTTTAAGCCACATTTTTACAATACACTTTTTAGATCTTGGTCGTTTTTTAACTATATCTTTTAACCGGATGAAGGATTTTAGTCATCGGACGTCTGGATCTGAAGTTCTCAGAGAAACAAGCTGAGTAAACGTTAGCAGCAGCTCGGCTCACAGCTCCTCTGAACAGCGTCAGAGAAACACTGATTTTTAACAGAGGTGGAAAGTAACTAAGAACATTTACTCAAGTACTGTACTTAAGTACAATTTTAAGGTACTTGTACTTTACTTGAGTATTTCCATTTTATGCTACTTTGTACTTATACTCCACTACATTTTAGAGGGAAATATTGTACTTTTTACTCCACTACATTTATATCACAGCTATAGTTACTAGTTACTTTTCAGATCAACATTTGATCATCTTTATAAAATAACTATAAAATAGCATTGTTATAGATTAGACTACCCAAAAGTATAGATAAATTGTTAAGATTAGCTTCACGTTGACAACTTTAAAATGCTGCTTACATGTACATGTATGTCAGTAAATCAG